>NW_027443056.1:0-62165 GCF_048569485.1 Anomaloglossus baeobatrachus
AAGGTAAAGCTTTTTGTGAAAAGCCATCAACAGAGTTTACGGGGGGGGGGGGGGGGAAAGAGGCATTCCAGAAGAAAAGAACACAGTCCCTACAGTCAAACATGGCGGAGGTTCCCTGATGTTTTGGGGTTGCTTTGCTGCCTCTGGCACTGGACTGCTTGACCGTGTGCATGGCGTTATGAAGTCTGAAGACTACCAACGAATTTTGCAGCATAATGTAAGACCCAGCGTGAGAAAGCTGGGTCTCCCTCAGAGGTCATGGATCTTCCAGCAGGACAATGACCCAAAACACACTTCCAAAAAGCACTAGAAAATGGTTTGAGAGAAAGCACTGGAGACTACTAAAGTGGCCAGCAAGGAGTCCAGACCTGAATCCCATAGAACACCTGTGGAGAGATCTCAAAATGGCAGTTTGGAAAAGGCACCCTTCAAATCTCAGGGACCTGGAGCAGTTTTCCAAAGAAGAATGGTCTAAAAATTCCCAGCAGAGCATTGTAAGAAACTCATTGATGGTTACCGGAAGCGGTTGTTCGCAGTTATTTTGGCTAAAGGTTGTGCAACCAAGTATTAGGCTAATGGTGCCAATACTTTTGTCGGGCCCATTTTTGGAGTTGTGTGAGGAAATGATCAATGATTTGATTTTTGTTTCATTCTCTTTTGTGTTTTTTCATTGTAAGCAACATAAATGAAGATAAAAATACCAAAGAATTTGGGATTGCAATCATTTTAAAGAAGAAACTGAGTATTATCTGACAGAATTGCAGGGGTGCCAAAACTTTTGGCCAGCACTGTATATACTCATACATACGCACAGTATATTATATATAAATTTATATTTAATATTTTTATTTAATTTATCTTTAAGAGGAAATGAACAATCCTTCACCATCGGTATCTGGCGTCTTTTCAAGGTGAATCGCAGTCTCCGGTTTATCCGCTGATAACACTCCTCAGGGGAATAGGCAGGGTGCTCTACAATGAAGAAGAGAGGCCTTTACAAAGCAGTTTTGCATAAAAGTCAGATTAATTACAGTTTTATTGTGTATCACAGACCTGAAAAAGCACATGAAAGCACTGCAGCACTTTGCTTTTTTGTGGCAGCTATATTTTAGGTCTAGGTGTTTTGGCGTGATTATTCACATTTTACTCCATTTTCACAATTTGACTTGAATGACCCAAATAGCTCTAACGTCTAGCTCTAAAAAGTGTGTAGCAGTTTAAGGCCTTGTGCGCACTAGAAAATGGAATTTTCTTAAGAAAAATTCCACAGGCACTGAAAGATTTCCACACCCGCGGAAAAAAAAAACACTCCAAAACCGCACCAAAATCCGCATGCGTTTTGTAGCGGTTTTTCAGCAGGTTGGTACATGTGTTTTAATGCATTCAATGCAATAAAGCACAATAAGAAAAAAAAAAAAGGTAATTCCTTCTGAGATAGATAGATAGATAGATAGATAGATAGATAGAGGATAGATAGATAATAGAGGACAGATCAATCAACAGATAGAGTCCCTGTGAGGATACACTGCAGTTCTCCTGAGCGGTAATGTGTTCACATTACCGACCGTGAGAAATGACCTGTAATTACCCCTGCAGTCTCGTTACGAGGCTGCATTCAGTACAGTGTGTCAGTCACGGCTGCAGCAGTCTGCAAGCGTCGTGGGACCTCGGTGGATTACGCCAGAGCTGTGTGTTGGGAGGGGTTAATAAAAAGGTGAAAGAGGGGACTTTTTTGTTATTTTATTTAAAATAAAGGATTTTTCGGTGTGTTTTTTCACTTTACTTACGGGTTAATCATGTAAGCTATCTCATAGACGCTGCCATGATTAAGCCTGGACTTAGTGGCAGCGATCCGCTGCCATTAACTCGTTATTACCCCGACTTGTCACCGCATCACGGCAATTGGGAAGAGTCGGGGACACTCCAGGACTGTTGCATAATGGATGCGACAGTCCCGGGGCAGCTGCGAGCTGATATTCTCGGCTGCGTGGGTGAAGGGGGGGGGGGGCATTAACCCCGGCCCTCGCCCTCCCCAGCCTGAAAATACCGGGCCGCCGCTGTGTGTTTACCTTGGCTGGACGTTATTTTTGTTTGTTTTTTTATTTTTATATGGACCTTTGCTTTCTATGTGCATTGTATATATGTCTGTGTCTGTGTGTGAGTGTGATCTGTGTGTGTTTACTCTCTGCTCCGCTTCCTCTTCCTGTTATAATGACATCACTTCCCTGCAAAACGCAGGCAGTGATGAACATTATGTCCCGAAAAACACGAAATAACGCAGGAAAATGCAATGAACCGCACAGAATTTGCTACCTGCGTTATTCCCTGCGGGATTTCACTATTGCATTACAGTCAATGGAGTGAAATCTCGCAGCTACCTGCGGAAAAGAAGTGACATGCAATTGTTTTTGCTGCAGGAATCCCGCAGCAAAACATGCAGCTGTCAAAATCCACCTAGTGCGCACAGCATTTTTTTTTCCCCATAGGATTTGCTGGTGAATCACTGCAGAGATGTTATGAACATTTTCTGCAGCAAAACATTCAGCAAATCCGCGGCAAAAAACGGCAAGTGCGCACAGGGCCTAAGAGCACATCCACGGATACATGTAAGCCAAAATCAGTATAATCCATTGTTATTGTTAATGATTGTTGTACTAGTTTTTATGTATACCCTTTTCACTTGTAAAGTGACAAAAGTAACAAAATAATAATAATAACAACCAATTGCAGTTTAAAAGCTTATTGGGTCATTATTATGACTTCTCGTTGCTTACAGCATTTAATACTTAGACCTTTGTAGTGAATGCACATCGTGATCATATGTGCGTGTCCATGGCAGAGTCTTATGAGAGTCAGATCAGCTAAGCCTTTAACCCCTTCACGCCCGGCCACTAAAACACCCTAATGACCGGGCCATTTTTTGCAATTCTGACCAGTGTCACTTTGACAGGTTATAACTCTGAAACGCTTCAACGGATCCTGGCGATTCTGAGATTGTTTTTTCGTGACATATTGTACTTCATGTCAGTGGTAAATTTAGGCCGATATTTTTTGCGTTTGTGAAAATTTAGGAAAATTTTGCAAAAATTTTGAAAATTTCGCAATTTTCAAACTTTGAAAATTTATGCCTATAAATCTGAGAAATATGTCACACAAAATAGTTAATAAATAACATTTCCCACTTGTCTACTTTACATCAGCGCAATTTTCGAAACAAATTTTTTTTTCGTTAGAAAGTTAGAAGGGGTCAAAATTAATCAGCAATTTCTCATTTTTCCAACAAAATTTACAAAATAATTTTTTTTAGGGACCACATCACATTTGAGGTGACTTTGAGAGGCCTATGTGATAGAAAATACCCAAAAGTGACCCCATTCTAAAATCTGCACCCCTCACTCTGCTCAAAACCACATCCAAGAAGTTTATTAACCCTTTAGGTGCTTCACAGCAACCAAAGCAATGTGGAAGGAAAACATGAAAATTTTACTTTTTAACACAAAAATGTTACTTTAGCCATAAAGAAGGGAATTTTGTTTACTTACCGTAAATTCCTTTTCTTCTAGCTCCAATTGGGAGACCCAGACAATTGGGTGTATAGCTATTGCCTCTGGAGGCCACACAAAGTATTACACTTAAAAGTGTAAGGCCCCTCCCCTTCTGGCTATACACCCCCAGTGGGATCACTGGCTCACCAGTTTTAGTGCCAAAGCAAGAAGGAGGAAAGCCAATAACTGGTTTAAAGACCAATTCAATCCGAGGAAACATCGGAGAACTGAACCATACCACATGAACAACATGTGTACCCGAAAAAACAGAAAAACCCCGAGAAAACAGGGCGGGTGCTGGGTCTCCCAATTGGAGCTAGAAGAAAAGGAATTTACGGTAAGTAAACAAAATTCCCTTCTTCTTTGTCGCTCCATTGGGAGACCCAGACAATTGGGATGTCCAAAAGCAATCCCTGGGTGGGTAAAAGAATACCTCATGATAGGGCCGTCAAACGGCCCTCTCCTACAGGTGGCCAACCGCCGCCTGAATGACTTATCTACCTAGGCTGGCGTCTGCCGAAGCGTAGGTATGCATCTGATAATGCTTGGTAAAAGTAAGTAGACTCGACCAGGTGGGTGCCTGACACACCTGCTGAGCCGTAGCCTGGTGCCGTAATGCCCAGGATGCACCCACGGCTCTGGTAGAATGGGCCTTCGGCCTTGAGAGAACCAGAAGCCCAGTAGAACTGTAGGTTTCAAGAATTGGTTCCTCGAGCCCCCGAGCAAGGGTGGATCTGGAAGCTTGCGACTGTTTACGCCGACCAGCGACAAGGACAAAGAGTGCATCCGGGTGGCGCAGGAGCGCCATGCGGGAAGTAGAACCTGAGTGCTCTCACCAGAACCAACAGATGCAAATCCTTCTGAAATTGATGGACTGGACGAGGACACAAAGAAGGTGAGGTGATATCCTGATTGATATGAAAATAGGATACCACCTTAGGGAGAAATTCCGGAACCGGACGCAGAACTACCCTGTCCTGGTGAAGGACCAGGAAGGGAGTTTGTATGAGAGCGTTGCTAGCTCGGAAACTCTCCTAAGAGACGAGACCGTTACTAGAAGGCCACTTCCCGTGAAAAACGGGAAGGGAGACATCCTTCAAAGGCTCGAAAGGCGGCATCTGGAGAGCAATTAGAACCTTGTTCAGATCTCAGGGCTCTAACGGCCGCTTGTACGGAGTGCTGAGAAGACAAACTCCCCGTAGGAACGTGCGTACCTGAGGAAGTCGTCGTTTCTGAAAAAATACAGATAGCGCTGAGACTTGTCCCTAAAGGGAACTGAGCGACAACCCATTTTCCTACCTAGATTGCAGGAAGGAAGGAAACATAGACGATGCAACCGGCCAGGGAGAAACACCCTGCGCCGAGCACCGAGATAAGAACATCTTCCACGTCCTGTGGTCAATCTTGGCGGACGTTGGTATGCTAGCCTGTCTCATGGTGGCAACCACGTCCTGAGGTAATCCTGACGACACTAGGTTCCAGGACTCAATGCCACACCATCCGGTTGAGGGCCGTAGAATTCAAATGGAAGAATGGCCCTTGAGACAGCCAGTCTGATTGGTCTGGTAGTGCCCCCGGTTAGCCTACCGTGAGGCACCACAGAACCGAGTACCACAACATCCTCGGCCAATTTGTAGCGACGAGGATGGCGCGGCCGCAGTCGGTCTTGATCTAGCGCAGTACTCTGGGCAACAATGCCAGAGGTGGCACCTAAGGTAGCTGGAACTGCGACCAATGCTGAACTAAGGCGTTTGCCGCCAGAGCTCGATGATTGTGAAACCGTGCCATGAAGCTGGCACATTGTTGTTGTGCCGTGACGCCATTAGATCGACGTCCGGCCTCTGTCAGCGGCGCCAGATCTCCTGAAACCCGTCTGGGTGAGGAGACCATACTCTTTCGGCCACACCTCAGCGACTTAGGAAGTCAGCTTCCTAGTTTCCACACTTGGGATGTGAATTGTGGATATGGTGGATGCCGTGTCTTCCACCCACATCAGAACCTGCCGGACTTCCTGGAAGGCTTGCCGGTTGCGCGTTCTTCCTTGGTGGTTGATGTATGCCACCGCTGTGGAGCTGTCCGACTGAAGTCGGATATGCTTGCTTTCCAGCCGCTGTTGGAAGGATTGTAGGGCAAGATACACTGCTCTGTGTTCAAGAACATTGATCTGAAGAGTGGACTCTTGCTGAGTCCACGTACCCTGAGCGCTGTAGTGGAGAAAAACTGCTCCCCACCCTGATAGACTCGCGTCTGTCGTAACTATCGCCCAGGACGGGGATAGGAAGGACCTTCTTTTTGACCAAGAGGTGAGAAGAAGCCACCACCGTAGAGATTCCTTGGCCGCCTGAGAAAGAACGACGACTCTGTTGAGGGACGTCGACTCCTCGTCCCATTGGCGGAGAATGTCCCATTGTAGTGGACGCAGGAAAACTGCGCGAAAGGAACTGCCTCCATTGCTACCATCTTACGTAGGAAGTGCATGAGGCGTCTCAATGTGTGCGACTGGTTCTTAAAGAAGAGCTTGCAGCCCGTAGTGAATGCTGTTTGTCTAGCGGCAGCTTCACTATCGCTGAGAGAGTAAGAAACTCTATGCCTAGATATGTTATCGATAGGGTCTGGGTCGGATCTGACTTTAAAAAGTTGATGATCCACCCAAAACTCTAGAGAGTCTCCAGCGCAACGTTCGGGCAGTGTTGGCATGTTTCCTAAGAGAGTGCCTTGACAAGTAGATCGTCTAAATACGGGACCACAGAGTGACCCTGAGAGTGCAGGACTGTGACTACTGCTGCCCTGACCTTGGCGAAGACCAGTTGGACTGTCGCTAGCCGGAAGGTAGAGCTACGAACAGAGGGTGTTCGTCTCCTATAACAAAGCGTAGAAACGCTAGTGCTCTGGATCAATCGGCACGTGTGGATAAGCATCCTTGATGCCTAATGATGCTAGGAAATATCCTTGGGACCTTGAGGCGATGACATGGCGGAGGGATTCCATCCGGAACCGCCTGGTGTCCACGAGCTTGCTGAGCATTTTTAGATCCAGAACGGGACGGAACGGCCCGTTGTTATAGGTACCGCAAAGAATTTGGGGTAAAAACCGTGACCTTGTTCCTGAAGAGGAACGGGGGTCATCACTCTTTCTGCCTATAGAGTGCACCCTGTTTGCAGAAGAGCAGCGGCCCGGCCGGGAGGTGGAGAAATTCTGAAGAATCGAGTTGGAGGACGAGAAGTGAGCTCTATCCTGTACCCGTGAGACAGAATGTCTCACACTCAATGGTCATTGACCTATGGCAGCTAAATATCGCCAAGGCGGGAGAGCCTGCTACCGACCGAGGCCGCAAGTCATGAGGAAGCCGCCTTGGAAGCGGGTTTTCAGACTGTCGCTTTTTTGGGCGAGACTGAGCCCGCTAAGAATCTTAGCTCCTCTGATCCTTTTGAGTCCACATTGGACGAGGAAAAATGGGACCTGCCCGAGCCTCGAAAAGGCCGAAAACCCCGACTGCCTCTTGCTCTGTTGGGGTTTGTTGTGTCCGGGCTGAGGAAAGGATGAATCCTTACCCCTGGACTGTTTGATGGTTACATCCAACGCTCACCAAACAGTCGGTCAGCAGAAAAAAGGCAACTGGTTAGGCAACCTTTTTTGGAAGCAGAATCTGCCTTCCATTCACTTAACGAGCAGACCAGGCTCTGCTTAAAAACACGGAGTAGCGGAGGCTACCGCCGCACGGTTCGCAGAGTCCAGGACAACCTGAATCGCGTAAGAAACAAATGCAGACATTTGAGAGGTTAAGGATGCCACCTGCGGCACAGATGTACGTGTAACCGTGTCAATCTGTGTAAGACAAGCTGAAATAGCTTGGAGTGCCCCAAGGGAGAGAATGCCGGAGCCAACGGTGCGCCGACAGCCTCATAGATGGCTTTCGACCAGAGATCCATCTGTCTGTCAGTGGCATCTTTGAGTTTGCAGTTCCATCTCCCACTGCAACTATGGATCTAGCTACAAGCCTGGAGATTGGAGGATGCCGCTCGGGACATTGGGTCCAGTCCTTGACCAAGTCAGGGGACAGGGATAACGTGTATCCTAAGCCGTTTGGAGAAGCGCATATCTGGATAAGCGTGGTGTTCCTGGACTGCCTCTCTGAAGGCAGAGTGGTCCAGAAAAATACGTGAAGCTGACTCCTCCACTGGAGGAGCTGTGAGAAATAACCCACATTCTATAGATGGACGCTATAAGATTATTTACTATGGCGTCACAATCAGGTGTATCCAGATTGAGAGCGGTCTCAGGATCAGAATCCTGAGCCGCTACTTCCGCCTCATTACACAGCGAGTCCTTCTGTTAGGACCCTGATGAAACCGAGGCCGCTCATAGCGAGCCGCTTAGGCTGTCTGGGACTGACGTCCGTGCAGAGCCGTGGACTCTGGGATGCGTGTGACATTCCCGGAGCTGTTAGTTATTCCACACTGAGGGGGGCCATGGATCAATGATTCAACAGTGCCCATATTGTGAGAGACATGTCCGGACTGCTAGGCTTCTAGTATCATAGCCACAGTCTCAGAAAAACTGTCAGTAAATACTGCAGACACCGTCCTCATCCCCTGGCCATTAGTGCATACAATGGGAGTCTATGTACCTGCCGGCCGTATAGCCGTACATGCTGTACCAGCTGTATAGAAAAACATGTGGTTCTGCACCTTTGTTTTACACAGAGAATATGCTGATAACTCCTCCGCATAATCCAGGAGGGTATATACAACGTGCGACCAAACAGTGCAATGTATATAGTACAAGCATATCTATAAGTGCACTTCTGCACTAGTGGGGTTAGCACCACAGGTGCTGCTTAACGCCTGTTACAGCGATTGTGTGACTATCAGAATGCCAGGGTCTTCACACTTGTCTCTGTATCATACAGAAACTGACACTAATGGCTGCCGGTGTCCTTGTAGAGAAGGAAGCCGTGGGCGTGCCTGAGAAAGTGCGGGAATCCGGATTCACAGTGCACACAGTGAGAGGGGTGGAGTATGCAAAACATACTCCAGCTCTCAGCTCTGCTCTATGCAGCGTCACGCCCCTACCCTGACTGTCAGGGCTGTGGGCGGTAACGAAGGGAGACTAGGCCCAGAAGCCGGGGACTCGAGTTAACAGCGCGGCCGCCGTAAAAGCGCGGGCCGCGCTGAAGTCCCCGGCGCACCACAAGTGCCAGCCGCGCCGCAGTTCCAGCGGCCGGCCGCGACCGATTCTGGAAGTGGCCAGCGTCCCGCCCCTCTCCTGACTGGCAGGTCTGGGGGCGGGAACGAACGGAAGCAGGCCGCAAAAGCCGGGGACTCTAGTTATCAGCGCGGCCGCCGTAAAAGCGCAGGCCGCGCTGAAGTCCCCGGCGCACTACAAGTGCCAGCCGCGCCGCAGTCCCAGCGGCCGGCGCGACCAATTCCCATAAGTGAGCCTGCTTCAGCAAAGCTGAATGAGGCCATGGCACAGGCGCCGCAGCGCTGATGTCCCCCGGCGCACTACAACACCCAGCATGCTGCGGTGTGAGCGCCAAATGCACGGGGACACAGAGTACCTTGAGGAAGCAGGGCCATGTCCCTGATGTACTCCGCTCCATCCAGCATCTTCTCCAGGGGCTGTAGATGGAGCACGGTCTCAGTGCCAGGAGACCGGTAAATCCCACTTCACCCAGAGCCCTGTAAAAAGGGATGGGGAAGGAATCAGCATGTGGGCTCCTGCCGCCGTACCCGCAATGGGTACCTCAACCTTACAAACACCTCCGACATACAGTGGGGTGAGAAGGGAGCATGCTGGGGACACTATATGTGTCCTCTTTTCTTCCATCCGACATAGTCAGCAGCTGCTGCTGACTAAAAAGTGGAGCTATGCGTGGATGTGTTGCCTCCTTCGCACAAAGCACAAAACTGGTGAGCCAGTGATCCCACTGGGGGTGTATAGCCAGAAGGGGAGGGGCCTTACACTTTTAAGTGTAATACTTTGTGTGGCCTCCAGAGGCAATAGCTATACACCCAATTGTCTGGGTCTCCCAATGGAGCGACAAAGAAATTTTAATTTTCACAAGGGAGAAAAGAGAAAGTGCACCATACAATTTATTGTGCATTTTCTCCTGAGTACGCTGATACCCCATATGTGGTAAAAAGCAATTGTTTGGGCGCACGGCAGAGTTCGAAAGGGAAGGAGCGCCATTTGATTTTTTTTAACACAAAATTAGCTGCACTCATTAGCAGACACCATGTCGGGTTTGAAGACCCCCTGAGGTGCCTAAACAATTGAGCTACCCCACAAGTAACCCCATTTTGGAAACTAGAGCCCTCAAATAATTTTTCTAGATGTTTGGTGAGCACTTTGAACCCCTGGGGGCTTCACAGAAGTTTATAACGTTGAGCCGTGAAAAGAAAAAACATTTTATTTACCACAAAACTGTTGCTTCAACTAGGTAGCTTTTTTTAACAAGGGTATTAGGAAAAAATGCACCATAAAATGTATTGTGCATTTTCTCCTGAGTACGCAGATACCCCATATGTGGTGGAAATCAAATGTTTGGGCACACGGCAGGGCTCGGAAGGCAAGGAGCGCCATTTGAATTTTTGACTGCAAAATTAGCTGCACTCATTAGCGGACGCCATGTCGGGTTTGAAGACCCCCTGAGGTGCCTAAACAATGGAGCTACCCCACAAGTGACCCCATTTTGGAAACTAGAGCCCTCAAATAATTTTTCTAGATGTTTGGTGAGCACTTTGAACCCCTGGGGGCTTCACAGAAGTTTATAACGTTGAGCCGTGAAAAGAAAAAACATTTTATTTACCACAAAACTGTTGCTTCAACTAGGTAGCTTTTTTTTTCACAAGGGTATCAGTAAAAAATGCACCATAAAATATATTGTGCATTTTCTCCTGAGTACGCAGATACCTCATATGTGGTGGAAAGTAATTGTTTGTGCGCATGGCGGGGCTCAGAAGAGAAAGAGCACCATTTGACAGCAAAATTGGTTGGAATCATTAGCTGACGTAATGTTGCATTTGGAGACCTCCTGAGGTGCCTAAACAATGGAGCTCCCCACAAGTGACCCCATTTTGGAAACTAGACGCCTCAAGGAATTTATCTAGATGTTTAGCGAGCCCCAAGGGGCTCCACACAAGTTGATAATGTTGAGCCATGAATACAATTTTTGTTTTTCACCACAAAACTGTTACTTGAACCACGTAGCTTTTTTTTTCACAAAGGTATCAGGAAAAAATGTACCATAAAACGTATTGTGCAATTTCTCCTGAGTACGACGATACCTCATATGTGGTGGAAAGTAATTGTTTGGGCGCATGGCAGGGCTCAGAAGAGAAAGCGCACCATTTGACAGCAAAATTGGTTGGAATCATTAGCGGACGCCATGTCATGTTTGGAGACCCCCTATGGTGCCTAAACAGTGGAGCTCCCTCACAAGTGACCCCATCCCCTCAAGGAAATTATCTAGATGTTTGGTGAGCCCCTTGCACCCCCAGGGGCTCCACAGAAGTTGATAACATTGAACCGTGAAATTTATTTTTTTTTTTTACCACAAAATTTTTGCATCAACCAGGAAGTTTTTTTTTTTTTTTTACAGCGGTGTCAGGAAAAACTGCACCATAAAACGTATTGTGCAATTTTTCCTGAGTACGCAGATACCTCATATGTGGTGGAAATAAATTGTTTGGGAGCATGGTGGGGCTCAGAAGAGAACGAACGCCATTTGACTTTTCAAACGCACAGACGCGGTGCACTGATCGACCGCTGCAGGACGCACATTCGGATGAGATACAAAAAGCGTCGGGGATACGGAAAAAAAGAAAAAGTCACGCCAAAAATTGAGCAGGGATGCCGATCCGTTATGTGCATCCCTGATCAGCGCTCGGCGGGACGCACGGACAGATGCGATACAAAAATCGTCGGGGATACGGAAAAAAAGTCACCCCAAAAATTGAGCAGTGATGGAGATCAGTTATCTGCATCCCTGATCAGCGCTCGGCGAGACGCACGAATGGATGCGATACAAAAAGCGTCGGGGATATGGAAAAAAATCACGCCAAAAATTGAGCAGGGATGCAGATCAGTTATCTGCATCCCTGATCAGCGATTGACGGGACGCACGGACAGATGCGATACAAAACGCGTTGGGGATACGGAAAAAAAAAAAGTCACGCCAAAAATTGACCACGGATGCAGAACCGTTATCTGCATCCGTCATCAGTGCTCGGCGGGACGCACGGACAGATGAGGTGTAAAAATGGACAGGATACAGGGGAAAAAAAAAAAAAAAAAAAAAAGTTATACTCACAGTACCCAGAGGAGTAGCAGGAGGAACAGAAGGCAAGCCAGATAGACATCTGTACAGGAGCAGCAGGCAGGACGTTGGACAGATCAGCAGAAGACCCAGGAAGGACCCAGAGATGGAGGCAGATGTGATCGGGCCAGTGAAGAAATCGGACGACCCGGTGAAGGCAGGTAAGAGGACGTCAAGGGGAGAGGGGAGGGGGAGAGCAGAGGGGGGCGCGGGAGAGCAGAGGGGGGCGCGGGAGAGCAGAGGGGGGCGTGGGAGAGCAGAGGGGGGGGCGGGAGAGCAGAGGGGGGGGCGGGAGAGCAGAGGGGGGGGGGCGGGAGAGCAGAGGGGGGGGGGGCGGGAGAGCAGAGGGGGGGGGGGGCGGGAGAGCAGAGGGGGGGGGGGGCGGGAGAGCAGAGGGGGGGGGGGCGGGAGAGCAGAGGGGGGGGGCGGGAGAGCAGAGGGGGGTGGGCGGGAGAGCAGAGGGGGGGGGGGGGGCGGGAGAGCAGAGGGGGGGGGCGGGAGAGCAGAGGGGGGGGCGGGAGAGCAGAGGGGGGGGGGGCGGGAGAGCAGAGGGGGGGGGGGGGCGGGAGAGCAGAGGGGGGGGGCGGGAGAGCAGAGGGGGATACCGGAGAAGCAAAGAAGGAAGGAAGCAGAATAGAGATGAAAGAGGAGGCAGGCAGATCGCAGGGGGAGCAGATCGGGGCGTGGGGCTGCAGACCGCAGGGGGCACGGGCAGGGGCCATAACGGGAGCGCGCAGGGGCCATAACGGGAGCGCGCACGGGCTGGAAGAAGAGTGCAATACTCACGTGGAGCAGGCAAGAAGACGGTGACATTAGCGGCGGGCAGCGGTGGCGTGGTACCACAAGTACCAGCCACTCCACGCTGGAGACATGTTGGGGGAGGCTCCCCAGACCAGCACAGGCCTGGGGAGGGCGGCCACCTGCAGATCAGACCGCCCCACTGCACACTGATTGGAGCGATTGCGCGTCATAGCACGATCGCTCCGATCAGTGCTGCAGGGGCTGGGGGCGGCATGTTTGAGATCCACCTATGATCTGCTGTAGCTGCTACGGCATCTCATAGCTAGATCTCATAGTATCGCACTAATTCGGGCATTATTTTGCCGAAATCAGTGCGAATGATGTGGTTGGCGGTTCAGATTTGAACAGCCAATCACATCGATCGTCGATGGGGGTTGGCGATGCCATCCCCCCTGGGGTCAAGCAAAGGTCCCCTGCTGTAAGAAACAGCAGAGGACATCATTTGAAAGCCATTGCTATGGCCACGGCAATCAAATGAAGTTTAGGCCGTAAAATTACGTCGTTAAGTCACGTTAATTTTACTGCCCGCGGTCGTGAAGGGGTTAATGTCACAAGGCAGGGCCATTTCAACTAACTGTAAAAGGTGATCTGTCAGCAGGTTTTTGCCATGTAAACTGAAACCAACATGCTGCAAGGGTTAACAGAAAATTCATGGAAGCCTGTCTTGTCACAGGTCAATCTGTTATTTATTTACTACGCTTGTTTAAGCAGCAGGACCCTTATTATTACAGGACTACAAAGTCAAATGCACAGCAGTCCGGCATGCCCCCTCCTCTGATTGACACCTCATTGTCTATGTACAATCTGTATTGAGACCCTGGTGTGACCGGGACAGTTCTCTTATCTCTGCTACATGGCTAAATCTAAAAATTCTGATTGTGTCAGAACTGCTGCAGCCAGTAATCTAAGTGATACACCTTGGATTCAGGGTCTCTTTGCCTACATTATACTGCTCTCAGATGAGGCAGCAAAAACCTGCTGACAGGTTCCTTTTAAAGGGGTTATCACACTTATATCACCTATCTTTAGGTCTTATCGCTAGAACCTCTACCAGTCAAAGAGCTGTGAATGGAGAGGTAATGTGCATGCATTATGACCAATCCCTTTAACTTCCAGTGTGTAGCATGATAGTGTATCCATCACCACTCAAAGAAAAGTGATGAGTGGTGGCCACAGATTTCACTAGGTTTATGCTTCCCAATCCAGGGGCAGCACAAAGACCCAGATTTCAGTAGTATGGTACTTAATTGACTTCTTGCTGAAGCAGAGATTTAACAAAAAAAAAAAAAAAATTGTGGTTTATTGCAGCTCTGTTAGTCCTTTCAATGACCATTACTGACTAACTCCTCCCATAAGATGAATTGAAAGCCATTTGTCTACATTGAGCATAAGCAAAGAGCTGCCAATCAGTGGAAAAGAACAGGAATATCTAGGACTCCATGGCAGGAGCTGATCACAGAAGATTAACAGAGCTGCAGCAGATCAAAACTACAGCAAGCCACTCAAGTAATACACTGCTAGAATCAGGGTCCCTGTTCTCACCCTATACTGCTCTCTGACGGGGCAGCACAATCCACGTCACAGATTCTCTTTAAAAAAGTCAAAATATTAGAAAGTGACATCTTTCAGGTGCAGTGCATTAGGTAGTATGCAGTGTGTTAAGAGTGCAGTTTTAATTCTGGTTACATGTGCTTAAACCTTTGCTTACATGCACAGTCAAATGATAGTTAGACCATTCTATTTTCTATACTAACAGTACAAATGAAGAGAAATTTCTGGAAGATATTTTGCCACCCCTTAAAGGGAACCGGTCACCAGAATTTTCACTATAAAACTAAAAGAATCCCCTTCTGCAGCTCATGGGCTGCATTCTAGAAAGGTTCATCTTGCTACTGGCCCCCTTTCAGACCTACATAACTTTATAAAATATTACCTTTTGCTATGGTAATGAGGTTTGCTGGCCACGGGGGCGGGCTGTATTTCGTTTGTTATTCCCCCCTCCTGCCGCTGTTCGCCGTCCCCCAGTGTTCATTTACATAGATGAGGCCGCCGCCCTTATCTTCCGCAGTGCTCCGGGAGTCTCGCGCATGCGCAGTGGCACTATCACGGGACTGAGCACTGTTTTCAAATCGAGAGCGCCGGTGATGTTATTGCGCAGGCGCGAGATTATGGGCAGCGCTGTGAATGTCATCACCAGCATCATTCAAGTACCTTCCCATAATCTCACGCCTGCGCAACAACATCACCGGTGCTCGCGTTTTGAAAACAGTGCTGCCCTGCGATAGTGTCATTGCGCATGCGTGAGACTTCAGGAGCACCTAGGAACATGAGGGCAGCGCCCTCCTCTATGTAAATGAACACTGGGGGACGGCGAACAGCGGCAGAAGGGGGGATAACAGATGAAATACAGCCCGCCCACGGGGCCAGCAAACCTCATTACCATAGCAAAAGGTAATATTTTATAAAGTTGTTATTTAGGTCTGAAAGGGGGGCCAGTCCATGAGCTGCGGAAGGGGATCCTTTTAGTTTAATAGCAGAAATTCTGGTGACAGGTTCCCTTTAATCACAATTTATATCCTTGCACTAATTACTGAGTCTCATACCTGATCACATTGGTCTACAGATCTGAACATATACAGCATAAAAAAAAAAAAAAAAAAAAAAGTTTGCTGACATACCTGTCCTCTCATCCTTGCATTTATTAACCTTCTCCTTAGGTTTTCTCACTTTCTGCTCAAGGTATACCAGCAGTTTCTCCTGCTCTTCCCCAGATCGGTTCATGAAATCATTCCAAATCTGTTTAGATGAAGAGAGACAGACTGTTCAATATAAATAACTAAAATTATATCATGAACAACTAAGTGCGAAGCAGAGAACAATTAATGCATCACTCAAGGTTGTTCTAACTTAATACTTCAAACAGAACGGTACTTTCAACAAACTTTGCACAAATCAACAGTGCAAGACGATTCTAAGAAACTTTGTAATGTATCCTAAGAGAGAAATTAGGATCTTTCTCCACTTAACAGACTTCTTTCCCTGCCTCCTGAGTGCAACATCCACTGTGTAAAAGCAGACTTATAAAATGGTGGTGGTGGGCAATTAGTGAGCAGGAAAGGGAACAGTGAAAGAAAAAGCGTGGTGCAGAACTTTCTAAGAAACGAACATTGTGCACAGTCCGTGGTGTAGGTACGTGTGTGTGTTTTCCATGTGCTATCTGTATGATATCTAGATAGGAAAGTATAACAGTTTGCGCTGTCTCAGATGCTGCTGTCACACTTGTTTTCAGGTCCGCAGTCAGTGGAGTAAATATTCATGAGCATAATGAGCGGGCCTGGAAGCAAGTGTTACAACAGCACCGGAGACAGCAATGCTGGACACTAGCAACTGTAAAAATACATTTACTGCTCAGTGACGTGTTTCCTACGGTACGTGTGACCCTGATGTCACACTGATCACATCAGGGTGCAGTCACTGTGACATCCATGCTGCTGGCAGAAAACAGACATATCGCCATGTGGAGCTCACAGACACACGCATGCTCCACACGGACATTGTCAAAACACGGAGGTGTGCGCAAGACCATTGATTTTAATCTGTGTGTCCGTGTCTCTGGTACATGTGAAAACGGACGCCATACATTCTAGTGACACGGATGTGTAAAGGAGGCCTAAGGCTACTTTCACACATCTGGCTTGAGCTCTGCGGCTCAATCCGGCTGTGCAAGCTATGCAACGCATGCGGTGAAAACACCGCATCCTTTGCATAAGTTTTTCCCATGCGGCCCGTCCGGTTTTTGCCGCTTGCGGCATGCTACTGAGCATGCGCAGTGGAAAAAAACGCATGCGGCGGCCGGATGCGGTTTTTGCCGCATCGCGCCGCATCCGGCCGCCATAGGCATATATTGAAAAATACGCCGCATCGGCCAAATGCGGCGCGATGCTGTTTTTTTTGCCGCACGAAAAAACGTGCTAGGCAACGTTCCATTCGGCCGCCGCATCGGCTAAATCTGCCGCATGCGGCAAAAACCGGATGGAACGCAAGGCCTTGCGGCACAATGCGGCACTAATTAAAGTCTATGCAGAAAAAACGCAACCGGCAGCAAAAAAAAAACGGTTGCGATTTTCCTGCAAAGTGCCGGAGTGTGCCGCATTGCAAAAACCGGAGGTGTGAAAGTAGCCCGTAAGAAGAATTTTCCCTCATATCAGAGGTTGATTCAGGTCAGCACAGCTGAGCTCTGATGTATAATGTCCTCCATGGTGCTGCAGTTTGTTTCTGTGAGCTAAGAAGTGAATTAGGAGCAAGCATGCCTCTCTCAGTGCTGTCCATGGGAAAAATCACTGCAGCTCCACTTCCTCCAGCTAAGGGTGGATTGCAAGTTAGAGAGCAAGAAAATTTCATTACAAGAAGTATTCATCTTTGGCCAGGGTCACACGGGCATATAAAATCGGACAAGTGCTATAAGTTTTGGGGTTTTTTTTTGTTTTTTTTTAAATCAGATTGCATTTGGACCAATGTTATTTCAATGGAGCTTGTCAACGTGTTTCTCATAGCAATTAAGCATGAAAACAAACACTAAGCATGCTGCGATTTGATGCATAAGTGAAAGAGACTCACCAATACAAGTCCATAGGAGAGAGGAAATCATCAGATTACACTTGGACAACATTCGATTCACTCGGTCTCACAGAGAAGAGAAGATGGAGAAAATGTATTCTCCATCAGTGTATTCCAATTCTCCCATCTGTGAAAATCCGATCACACTATGCGGATACTCCGATCACTCTGATTAGGGTTTGATTGGAGTGCCATAAGCATAATCAACACAATTTGAATGATGCAATCTATGGTCGTGTGATCCTAGCCTTTCACTCATTAATGGTAACATTTGTTGAGTGTCATGTCACATATTGTACCTCAATGTACACCTCATTATTACAGGCTTCAGCAAATATGCTGGGAGATGCACGTATGCAAGAGTCAACTTCATCGGAAACACATTCATCCCTTTCTAGCAAACTCAATAGATAGCGATCTGCAAAAGAAGAAAATAAATAGTCATATTGGAGTAATCGGATTTAAGTAATCTATAAACAGAACAGCAGTGTTACAATTCCTTCCCCCACCAGCACTCGGTATAGGGCACATGATTAACAATCTCAAAAGAAAATTTGACAAAACTGTAACAGGTGTTCTTAGTCATGGTATAACTCAAAGAAAAGCGGTAATATCAATCTCAAACATCTAACTTGGATGCACAATGGCTGGGGAAAACCAATTTGTAATCTACAGCAGGAAAATATCAGAGGATATATATGTAGTGAAGATAGGCCGCTGTAATTACATGTCTAAATCCCAATAGCTCCCGAATGTCTAATGATCCCAATGAAATGCAGGTTTCCCCCTCATCGTGCTTGTGGGAACACAATTAGCATGTGCCGTCCACCTGTAACCCCTCACACACCACCTTTAGGATCTAGTGGAAGCCAATAGCTGCTACCCCAACTGAGTGACATCCTGTGACTGACATCTTTCGGGTAAGGGTCATGTCACATACAATAGCTCAGGTTGTGGCTTGTGAGCAGGGCCCTCACTATTGTGGGTATGTGTTGAATTCTGTTACTCTGTAATGTCTCATTCTCTGTACAGTTCACTCTGAATTGTAATGAATTCCCCTTCACAGCACTTTTTCCACCTTTTATCCATCACACACACACCTTTGTGTGTATTAAAGCCTAAAACATTACATAGGTTCTTTAGGGCAACAAGCCAAAGCCAAGTGTCTCCGTAAAGACTAAGTGGCAGTTTGTACATGTGACCTGGGTATGGCTTTCAGGAAGGAAGTACTAGTGTTATGCAAGTGGTGGAAGCATTGAGTGCCTTGAGTGAGTGGACTAGTTGGGGTTATGTGCTGTGTTTAGTCAGTAACAAGTATGAGAATGAGCTGCAGAGTGACATGGACCCCCTTATAGGGTCAGTCACCATCCCCCCACCCAGGCTGAGTGAGGGCATGACCGTGATAGTATACAAACCTACATGTCTAAAGCCTAGGTACCACTGAGGTTTTGGTGTGCATTTAATGAGGTTTATTTTCACATCATGGGCGGCACGGTGGCTCAGTGGTTAGCACTGCAGCCTTGCAGCGCTGGGGTCCTGGGTTCGAATCCCACCAAGGACAACATCTGCAAGGAGTTTGTATGTTCTCCCCGTGTTTGCGTGGGTTTCCTCTGGGTTCTCCGGTTTCCTCCCACACTCCAAAGACATACAGATAGGGACTTTAGATTGTGAGCCCCAATGGCGACAGTGTTCCTGACGTATGTAAAGCGCTGCGGAATATGTTAGCACTATATAAAAATAAAGATTTATTTATAATTTTTTTTTTTTAAATCATATTAAAGTTCCAGCAAAGTATGTGATTTTCCCAATCTTATGCCCACTTTTCAATTTGTGCCTAAAGATCAATTAGAAAAAAAGATTCCGGTCTTTGTGAGCGCTAGTAATAGATCTTTGGTCTTTGATCTTTTAAGAAATTTGGCTTTATTATTAATAACATAAAGCTCTTGTATTAACACAACGCGTTTCAGCAAGATACACTTGCCATCCTCAGCAAGATCAATTAGTCATGAACCCACCATCCGTAGTCAATCTAAGGGTATGGTCACACGCGGCATCTTTTTTTTACCACAATGATGCAGCGTTTCTGTCCGCAATAAAAACATCGAGGTAAAAATGCATAAAAAACGGTGCGGTTTTTGTGTGTTTTTTTAAGTCAAATCTATTGACTGGATGGGCTCAAAAACACAAAGAATTGGACATACATCTTCAAAAACGCAGCCAAAATGCAGCCAAGAAAAGATGCCCAGTGTAGACAGGAAAATAGAAATCTCAAACTTTGCTGGGAAAAGGAAATGCATGTATCTGGGTGCATCTTTGTGATCTCAAAAACACACCAAAAAAGCAGCAAAAGATGCCCTGTGTGATCATAGCCTAAAAAAGAAAACTTTACTAGAATCAAAACTATAAATTAAAAAGGGGTTGATAAGGAAACTCAAAACATGCTGATATGGGAGGCACACCACATTACCAAGTGAACAAGTTATTTATGTACCTGCCACACCATATGATAGAAACATGACCATTTGTAGAGAAAATGCATAACTCCATCCAATAGAACAGCAAGTTGTGCAAAAAGTACAGAAACACTGAACAGTTGGACATGTGCATTCAAAAAATTAGAGACAGTCACATTCATTTCACCTGAAAAGTTAGGGTACATTTTAGGCAGGAGTCACATTTGCATGAGAATCGACTCATTACCCAGCTGCACGCTCCTGTCCTGAGAGCAGCCGTCCGTGCCTGGTGATGTGACTCGATTCTAGCAGGAGTCATCCTGAAATTTCTCCCGAAAGCCAAATATCCCTAACTTTTTTGTGAGTAGAGTATGATCTGCCTGCCTTTTGGATTATACAGTGCTGGCCAAAAGTATTGGCACCCCTGCAATTCTGGGAGATAATACTCAGTTTCTTCTTGAAAATAATTGCAATCACAAATTCTTTGGTATTATCTTCATTTAATTTGTCTTCAATGAGAAAAAAAAAAAAAATTGTTATAAAGCCAAATTGGATATAATTCCACACCAAACATAAAAAAGGGGGTGCACAAAACTAACCGGTGTTGGCAATAACTAAATCACACTTGCAGCCAGTTGACATGGATTAAAGTTGACTCAATCTCTGTCCCGTGTCCTTGTGTGTACCACATTGAGCATGGAGAAAAGAAAGAAGACCAAAGAACTGTCTGAGGACTTGAGAATCCAAATTGTGAGGAAGCATCAGCAATCTCAAGTCTAGAAGTCCATCTCCAAAGACCTGAAAGTTCCTGTGTCTACGGTGCGCAGTGTCATCAAGACCACTTCTTACCCCGAGACATAAAAAAGCCAGGCTGGAGTTTGCCAAAACTTACCTGAGAAAGCCTAAAACGTTTTGGAAGAATGTTCTCTGGTCAAATGAGACAAAAGTAGAGCTTTTTGGGAAAAGCCATCAACAGAGTTTACAGAAAAAAAAAAAAAAAAAAAAAAAAAAAAAGAAGAAGAGGCATTCAAAGAAAAGAACACAGTCCCTACAGTCAAACATGGCGGAGGTTCCCTGATGTTTTGGGGTTGCATTGCTGCCTCTGGCACTAAACTGCTTGACCGTGTGCATGGCATTATGAAATCTGAAGACTACCAACAAATTTTGCAGCATAATGTAGGGCCCAGTGTGAGAAAGCTGGGTCTCCCTCAGAGGTCATGGATCTTCCAGCAGGACAATGACCCAAAACACACTTCAAAAAGCACTAGAAAATGGTTTGAGAGAAAGCACTGGAGACTACTAAAGTGGCCAGCAATGAGTCCAGACCTGAATCCCATAGAACACCTGTGGAGAGATCTCAAAATGGCAGTTTGGAGAAGGCACCCTTCAAATCTCAGGGACCTGGAGCAGTTTGCCAAACAAGAATGGTCTAAAATTCCAGCAGAGCATTGTAAGAAACTCATTGATGGTTACCGGAAGCGGTTGAGTAGATTATGCTAGGACTAAAGGCCCCGTCACACACAATGAGATCGCTAACGAGATCGCTAATGAGATTGTTGTTGCGTCACCATTTCTGTGACGCAGCAGCGATCTCGTTAAGTGTGAAACCTACGAGCAATAAGGCCCCTGCTGTGAGATCGCTAGTCGTTGCTGAAGGGTCAGTCCGGACCATTTTCTTCAAAGGTGATGTCCTGCTGGGCAGGACGCATCGCTCATTGTTATACAGGTCGCTCATCGTTGGTAAAATCTGACTGTGTGACATCTCACCAGTGACCTCCCAGCGATCCTTATCAGGTCGCATCGTTTTCGGGATCGCTGGTAAGTCGTTAAATGTGACGGGGGGCTTAAGAATCCCTGTTCAGTTTCAATCATTGGTTTGTTTTTCACATATATCATTGTTCAGATAATGGAATTTTAATTAACTCAATACATTGTGGATGTTTTATTTCTTGTGAGTTTTAACAGTTTTTGAAATTACCTTTCCGAGAGCTGAACCTGTTGCAAATCAGCTGAACGGCAGTTTAAGGCCCGGTGCGCACTGGAAAACGGAATTTTCTTAAGAAAATTCCGCAGGGTCTGAAAGATTACCGCACCCTCGATAAAAAGACGCGGTAAACCGCACCCGAAAACTGCATGCGGTTTGCCACGGTATTGCCGCGTGCGGGTTAGTACATGTGCTTTAATGCATTCCATGCAATAAAGCACATTGAAAGAAAAAAAAAAAAAGGGGGATAGACCGAGGGATAGACCGAGGGATAGACCGAGGGATAGACCGAGGGATAGACCGAGGGATAGACCGAGGGATAGACCGAGGGATAGACCGAGGGATAGACCGAGGGATAGACCGAGGGATAGACCGAGGGATAGACCGAGGGATAGACCGAGGGATAGACCGAGGGATAGACCGAGGGATAGACCGAGGGATAGACCGAGGGATAGACAGAGGGATAGACAGAGGGATAGACAGAGGGATAGACAGAGGGATAGACAGAGGGATAGACAGAGGGATAGACAGAGGGATAGACAGAGGGATAGACAGAGGGATAGACAGAGGGATAGACAGAGGGATAGACAGAGGGATAGACAGAGGGATAGACAGAGGGATAGACAGAGGGATAGACAGAGGGATAGACAGAGGGATAGACAGAGGGATAGACAGAGGGATAGACAGAGGGATAGACAGAGGGATAGACAGAGGGATAGACAGAGGGATAGACAGAGGGATAGACAGAGGGATAGACAGAGGGATAGACAGAGGGATAGACATAGTCCCTGTGAGCACACCCTGTATTTCGCCCGAGCGGTAATGTGAGTTCACATTACCGGCCGTGGGAAATGCCCTGTGGTTACCTCTGCTGTCTCGCTGCGAGGCTGCATTCAGCAGCGTGTCACTCTTCTGGATGCAAGCAGCGCAAAACGTGCATTACGCCGGAGCTTTTTGTGCTTCGGGGGGTTAATAAACGGGTGAAAGAGGAGGCTTTTTTGTGTTTTATTTAAAATAAAGGATTTTTCGGTGTGTGTTTTTTCACTTTACTTACGGGTTGATCATGTCAGCTGTCTCAGACGCTGCCATGATCAAGCCTGGAGTTAATGGCGGCGATGCGCTGCCATTAACTCGTTATTACCTGGATAGCCACCGCATCACGGCATCTGGAAGAGTCGAGGACACACCGGGACTGCCGCATAATGCATGTGACAGTCCCGGGGCAGCTGCGGCTGATATTCTCGGCTGCGGGAGGAGGGGGGACATTAACCCTGCCCCTCATCCTCCCCAGCCTGAGAATACCGGGCCGCCGCTGTGTGTTTACCTCGGCTGGAAGGTAAAAATACGGCGGAGCACACGTGTTTTTTTTTTTTTATCTATTTCCATTTGATTTGTATGTGTATTCTATATGTCTGTGTGTGAGTGATGTGTTCTATGTCTGTCTGTGATGTGTGTGTGTCTGCTCCGCTTCCTCTTCCTGTAATGACATCACTTCCCCGTGGGATTTCACGATAACATTGCAGTCAATGGAGTGAAATCCCGCAGGGACCTGCGGAAAAGAAGTGACATGCAATTGTTTTTGCTGCGGGAATCCCGCAGCAAAACGTCCAGCTGTCAAATTCCGCATAGTGCGCACAGCATTTTTTTTCCCATAGGTTTTGCTGGTGAATCACTGCAGAGATGTTATGAACATTTTCTGCAGTGAAACATGCAGCAAATCCGCGGGAAAAAACTGTAAGTGTGCACAGGGTCTAATAGAAGGGTTCCCATGGTGAGGCAAGCCCTTTGAAGAGTGCCATGCCCTGTGAGATACCTTTTAATATCAAGCAGCTCATCAGCTGAAGGCACCATCAGCAGGATGGAGGTCTGATCTGAGCATGCTCAGACTGCTGTCAGTCACGGAGAGGTAGCCCCGCCCCCAAAAGTGACATGCACTGTTCAATCCGTCCAATTCTAGTCTAAAGATCAAAAGGTAGCCTTGCAGCACCACAGCAGAGTAATAAAGCAGCCACACAGACATGGGTTTATAGGAGCAAGGCAGGTAACAGAAGTATATTAGGAAAAGTCTAAGTTACTTACCGGTATTGAAGTTTTCCAGAGCCACGACAGCGCCACCAGAGAGATAGGTCTGCCCCTCAATTTGGACAGGAAACCCACTAAAATAAAAGGGCGGCACCTCTCTTCTGCATCAGTAATGTTACAGAGCACAGAGGAATACCAGAAAAAAAAAAAAAAAAAAAAAAAAAAAAAAGGTAAATCAACACCAAAATACACACCCCTAAATGTGGAAGACCGCGTGTGAGCAGAGCGGGGGGGGGGGGAAAGTGGGAAGCAGTGGCGCTGTCGTGGCTCAGGAAAACCCCATTACCGGTAAGTAACTAGAGTTTTCCTGTCGCCACGACAGTGCCACCAGAGAGATTTGAAAGAAACACCACTAGAGAAGGGGGGGCAACACCTGCAGAACCCGCCTACCGAAGGTCATGTCAGTTGAGGTGGAAAGATCCAGCCGGTAGTGCCTAAGAAAAGGTGGTAGGTGAAGACCAAGTGGCCGCTTTGCAAAAAATAATAAGAGGCACGTCTGCCCGTTCCACCCAGGAGGTAGAAACGGACCGAGTAGAGTGAGCTGTGATGCCCTGAGGCAGTGGAACACCCTGAGCTACATAAGTTTCTTTAATGGCTTCCTTAACCTAACGTGCAATAGAACCTTTAGAGGCCGCAAAACCTCTCCTAGGTCCCTGAAAACAAACAAAAAGTGACTGACTCTTCCGCCAAGATGCAGTGACATCCAAATAGTAAAGGAGAGCCCTTCTATCATCCAGGGAATTAAAATTTCTCTTCTCCCAGATTGTGTGGAGAGTGGCAAAACGAGGGAAGAACAATCTCCTGTGAACGATGAAACGTACCTGCCACCTTTGGAAGAATAGCTGGGTCGGTGCGCAGAATAATTATCATTCTCAACCTGGAGATACGGGGAAATGACAGAAAGCCTTCAAGTCACTAACTCTACGGGCCGAGGTAAGTGCAACTAGGGCTCTGTTCACATTAGAAAAAAGGATTTTTCTCAAGAAATTTCTTGAGACTGAAAGATTAGCGCACTTGCGGTCAAAAAACACACTGAAAACCTTATGCGGTTTTACCGTGTTTTTGATGCGTTTTTTCCACAGGTTGATCCCTGCGTTTTTTTACCATTATCTATGGCAAAAAACATAGGTACCTGCAGAAAAGTAGTGACATGCACATTCTCTCTCAAGAAATTCTGCAGAAAGAATGTTCTTGAGAAGAAAAAAAAAAGAAAAAAACGCAGTGTGCGCATAGCTATTTTTTTTTTTCCATAGGTTTTGCTGGGGAATGTCTGCAGAAAGGTTACAACCATTTTCTCAAGAAATGTCTGCAGCAAAATCAACGCGGGTAAAAATGCAGTGTGTGAACAAGGCCTAAAAGTGCCACCTAGAGCAGGGGTGGGGAACCTTTTTTCTGCCGCGGGCCATTTGGAAATTTTTACCAACCTTCGGGGGCCGCACAAAATTATCAACTTAAAAATTACCCTAATATATTTGGTCAAACAATTAACTCACTGTGGCGGCTGGAGCTTGTACTCTTTGGTGAAGCTGTAATATTAGGCGATATTGATCTTTTTGCTTTTCACAACTGCTTTTCCAGGTTTGAGTTGGCTGGGACTGCTGTATATACATCACAGGGGAGGGTTGGGAGGAATATAGATCACTGGGGAGGCTGGGGGAAGAGACATCATTGGGGGGTACATACATCACTGGGGGATACATACATCATTGATGGGGAGCACAAACATAGCTGGGGGCATAATCATTGCTGGGGAGGGCTGGGAGGAATATACATCACTAGGGAAGCAGCAGGGCATAGACGTCACTGCGGGTACATACATAACTGGGCGGCACAGACTTCACTGGGGGTATATACACATCACTGGGTTACACAGACCTAGCTGGGGGGCACAAACATTGCTGGGGTTATATAAATAGCCGGGGGCAAACAGCCCTGGAGGATGCCGGAGAGACACAGAGAGCTCTGGGGGAACAGAGAATGATGGGAGAGGCTGGAGGCACAGACAAATCAGGGGGACGCTGGGGACACAGATGGCACAGAGAAGAATGGGAGAGGCTGAAGGCACAAACAGAACTGGGAGAGGCTCGGGGCACAGAGATCACTGGGGAGACTGGGGGGGGGGGGGGCACAGATCACTGGGGAGACTAGGGAGGCAGAGATCACTGGGGAGACGGGGGCATAGATCACTAGGGAGACTGGGGGGCACAGGTCACTGGGGAGAGGCACAGAACACATTGGGGGGCACAGATCACTGGGGAGACACAGAACACTGGGGGAGGCACAGAACACACTGGGGAGAAAGAGGGGCACAGAGCACTGGAGGTACAGAGCGCTGGGGGCACAGGCAGACTCGGATGAGCTTGGAGGTAGTTAGAGTACTGGGGGAGGCTGGGATCACAGAGCGCTGGAGGTGGTTGCAGGCACGGAGGGCTCTGCCGCCGGGCACAGAGAGGAGCAGCCGCCTTCGCCGCTGGGCACAGGGAGCCGCCGGGCACAGAGAGGAGCAGCCACCGCCGGGCACAGGTAGCCGCTGGACACGGAGCCGCCGAACACAGGGAGCCGCCGCCGCAACCGCCGGAAACAGGGAGCCGCCGCCAAAGCCGCCGGGCTCAGGGAGCCACCGGGCACAGAGAGGAGCAGCCGCCGCCGGGCACAGGTAGCCGCCGGGCACAGGGAGCCGCCGCCGCAACCGCCGAGCTCAGGGAGCCACCGGGCACAGAGAGGAGCAGCCGCCACCGGGCACAGGTAGCCACCACCGGGCACAGGGAGCCGCCGCCGCAACCGCCGGGCACAAGGAGCCGCCGCTGGGCACAGGGAGCCACCGCCGCTGGGCACAGAGCGCTGCCGGCACAGTAAGACCTGGGGGATGATTGGCAGTCAATCCTCTTTTGATTTTAGCGCCCCTCACGCCGACCCCACCTACAAAGTACGTCCTCATGTAGGCAGTGCCAGCGTGGCGACGTAGTCTTTCAGGTATAGGAAATGCAGCGTTTAGCATTGAACGTGCTGTGGGGTTTTAAAGGGCCAGCAGCCAGTAAGATGCAGCTGCCGCCCCAGCACTACAGTTCCCGGGAATCAGCCCGGGGCCGCAGAAAAAGTCGGGCCGGAGGTTCCCCACCCCTGACCTAGAGTGTGAGGAACCAAGAAGCAATCACTGGGCTTCAAAGGGGGAACCCGTGATTGCGTCCAAAACCAAAATGAAGGTCCCAAGCAGGGAAGGACAGACAAGGCACAGGGGTCTGCCTCTGACAGGATGAGATAAATCATCTAACTCATCTATTCCCTGCTAAGTTACAACTGTACAAGGCACCCAGAGCTGACACGTGTACTTTCAGAGTACTGACAGACAAGCCCAAGTCCAACCCCCCTTGTAGAAACTCCAGAATCTTTAGGAGCGGAGCGACACCCTCAGGAGAGCTACCATACCCTAGCATAGATTCTAGTGGTGGAAGGCTTCCTGCTACGCTGGAGAGTGTTAATCAGGCCCGAGGAAAACCCCTTACTTTGTAATAACTGCCTCTCAAATGCCAGGCAGTCAGATGGAGGTTGGAAACCCTGGGATATAGCAGCGGGCCTGGGAGAGGAGATCCGGCCTCTCCGGCAACACCCAAGGAGCAGACACCGACAGTCTCCTAAGCCAGTAGAACCACGCCCTCCTGGGCCAGAAGGGAGCTATGAGGATAACATGGGTCCCATCCTCCCTGATCTTCTGCAACACTGCTGGAATTAAAATAAGGGGAGGAAAGGCGTAAAGGAGTCCCACCCCCCACGGGATCTGAAATGCATCTACCGCCCAAGGCCCGTCGTGCGGATTTAGGGAGCAAAATTTAGGAACCTGGCGGTTGGACCTGGTTGCAAATAGATCTAGAACCGGAAGGCGCCAAAGACGTGTTATGCTGCTGAAAACGTTTGGGTGAAGGCACCATTCCCCCTGACGAACCTGAGTGCGACTGAGAAAAATCGTCCGCCTTGTTGTCCACCCCCCTGATATGCAGGACCGTGAGGGAAGCCAGGTGTGTTTGTGCGAAGAGAAAGATCTGATAAGTGAATTTCATAAGACTATGCGAACGTGTCCCCCCCTTGGTGATTGATGTATTGAAAGACACTGCTGCTCTGTTGTCAGACAGGACAAGTATGTGACTGCCAGTCAGGAGGGGGAGGAAGGCTCGGAGAGCTCTCTCTATGGCGCAAAGTTCCCCGAAATTGGAAGATGCCCTCCAGAGGACTCCAACTCCCTTGAATAAAGTAACCCCGTAGGTGCTCTCCCCAACCCTGTGCGCTGGCATCTGTGGTCACTGTATCTGAGACTTTTATTGCCCATGGAACACCCCCATGCAGGTTCTGGGTTTGTAGCCACCACCGGAGTGAGTGACAGACCGGGGAGGAGAGAGTGTTACTATATGGTCCAAACACTCGCCCAATCGTATCCGAGCAAGCAAAACCTCCCTCTGCAACACCCGGGAATGTAACTGAGCCCAGGGGATGGCTGGAATACAAGAAACCAAGGACCCCAATAGGGACATGGCCTCCCGGAGGGTCAGGACCGGAGCTGCTTGCACTTTTGCCTGTAGTGAAGCTATTTTGTCCTGTGGCAGAAGGCATCGCTGAACTGTGGAGTCCCAGGATCAGGCCGAGAAAAACCTGGCTGGTGAGTGGAGTCAAACGTGACTTGTTGAAGTTGATTATCCATCCCAACTTCTGCAGGATAGATGACCACCTGGCCTGTACAATGCACCTCTGAGGTGCCGACTACGAGGAAGTCGTCCAGATATAGCACTATTAAAACATCCTGTTCTCGGATGTGTGCCATGACCTCTGCCATCACTTTTGTAAACACTCTCGGAGACATGGCTAAGCCAAATAGCTCGGAACTGCAAGTGCTTTATTTCTCCGTTGAATGGCAGAGCTACTCTCAAAAACCGCTGGTGGAAGTGGTGGATCGGGATGTGATAGTAGACATCCTTGAGGTCGATTACTGCCATGAAACACCTTGGAAAGAGGAGTTTTACTGCCGACTGTATCGATTCCATTTGGAAGTGATACACTGCCAGGGAATGATTTAATCTTTTCAAGATGATCATAGTCCTGAAAGTCCCGTCTGGTTTTGGTACCAAAAATAGAGGCGAGTAGAAACCTTGGCCCTCTTGTCCCTTGGGAACTTTGACCAGAACTACTTTTTGGACAAGATTTTGTACTTCCTGCTGCAGGACTAACTGGTACTCCCGAGACCTGCCAAGTGAAGTAACAATTAGGGACCCCTTGGGGGTCGATGAGAATTGTAATTTGAGACCTGATTTCATGATCTCAAGAATCCAGGGGCTAGAGGAAATAGCTTGCCAGGAGGAAAAAAAAAATTAAGAAAGTCTACCTCCTACCGGAGGAGTGGAACTACCGGCCAGACTTCTTACATCCCTGGGAAGGGTCAAACATAAATCCTGACCGCGGTTTCTTATTTTCTTGCCACCTTTCCTGTGGCGCAATCTTCCTCTTCTGGTACCTTCGTCTCCTGAAGGAGTTGGTTCTAAAGGAAACAGAAGGAAAAAGTAGGAAAACCCTTCTTCCTGTCTCCAGCCTTCTCAAGGATATCATCAAGTGGCTTACCGAATAGGAAAACACGACTGCATGGGACTGCGCACAACCTGGTCTTTGACTGAGACAACCCGGGCCAGCACTTCAGCCAAAGTGCCCTTCTAGCTGAGTTAGACAAAGCCGTCGCCTTTGTCGTAAGACGAAGAGTATCAGCTGATGCATCGGCAAGAAAAGCTGCAGCACCCTTAACTTGGGAAAAGGTATTCAATACTTGCTCTCGGGGAACGTCAGTCTTCAAATGGTCTTCCAACTGCTGCATCCAGACCATGAGTGAGCGAGCTACACAGGTTCCTGCCACCGATGGCCTAAGCGCACCTGCTGAGGTCTTCAATGCTGTCTTCAAGTAGGCATCTGCCCTTTTATCCAGCGGGTCTCTCAAAGTGCCCACATCCTCAAACGGTAAGGCGGATTTTCTTGCTGACTTAGAAACTGCCACATCGATTTTTGGACAATGGTTCCAAAGAGTAGAATCCTCATCTTGAAACGAATACCGTGCCCAAAAGGCCGAAGATATGAAGGGTTTCTTATCCGGCTTCTCCCATTGATCCAACACCAAACTGTTTAATTTTATACTGGACCGTGAAAGAGCACTTATGTTTAGTGGCCTGGAGCATAAACAGAAGGTCCTCCAAAGATTCTGGGCCTTTGGTGTCCACCAACCCCATTGTAGCACGGACTGCCTTTATTAGACGAGGAACATCTGAGGTTGGGAAACCGGGCCTGCCTTCCAGATCCTCTTCTGAGGAAGGCGTGTCAGAAGAAGAACCAGAATCAGATTAAGAGCCACTGGAATCCATAGCCCTAGTCTTGCTTTCGCTATGTGAGGAACTAGTGCCAGGTTTGGGGTAACTCCCCTAAAGCCTCCTTGATTTCTGTCTTGATGAGGTCACGGAGACTGCTCTGAAATCCCTGTGTTTCCTCAGCGACTGTCCTCTGAATACAGTCTTGGCACAGCTTTTTATCCGACCCAGAGGGTAAAGGGGATCCTACAGAGGGGGCATTCTCTATTGTGGGTCTTCTTAGGTCTCTTATTTGGCCTATCCTATAGGACAAGACAAAAGAAAAAAACAAGTAAGTATGACCCCATAAGGAGCCACTTACCCACCCCTGAGGCTGCACAGGGCTTTTCTTCTTGTCCCTTGTACGGGAGGATGGAGGACTCCTGCGGGAACTCTCCAAGCCCCGAGTGCAGCCAGAGCAGCTCCCTCCACTGCCTTTGTCTGGATGGCGAGGGTAGTGGTGGCGACGATGACCGATGCCGCTGCGGCTACTGCTGCTGTGATGGCTCCTGATCCATGGTCAGCACCTCCACAGTGAAACCGCCGAAGCCACTATACCGTCCTGGGGTTCTTCAACAGCAGCAAAAGGCAGCGCCATCTTACCGGAAATTACGTCAGAAGACTTCCGGCCAACGTCACATCCTGTATACTCCAGGAACTGCAGCCACCACGCCAGAGACCGCGCGTCCTCTGTCACTGCAAGGTAAGAGACCAGGGTGACAAAGATCCGGCACACAACCCCCGGTGTGTCCCACCGCAGCCCGCAGGCTGTGGGACACCGATCCGGTGCATTGTCACCGGCGTGTCAACCGCAGCCTCACCAGCTGTGGGACACAGACCTGGCGCATAGCCCTCCCGGCGTGTACAACCGCAGCCTCGCGAGCCACAAACCAGGCGCACAGTAACCGGCATGTACAACCATAGCCTCGCCGACTGTGGGACACAGACCTGGTGCATAGCCCCCCGGCGTGTTCAAATGCAGCCTCGCAGGCCACGGGACACAGACCTGCGGGATACAGGTCTGGCACCATTTTTCCACCGGCGTGTACAACCACAGGGTGCAGGGCACAGACCGGACAGCAAGCCGGCCTGTACAACCGCCGGCAGAGCCAGGCGACACACAGACCCGGTAGCCAGCGTATACTACTAACAAAATTCTCTGGTAAGATACAGGCCCAGCCAAAGAAAAGGCAAAAAATAAAAAGATTGTTTTCACATCAGGGACCTCCAGGAACCCCTAGCCGCCTTCACTGTGGCAGCGCCACAGCACTTCTGGGTCTCCCATCCTGGGACAGGAAACCGAACTGATGCAGTAGAGAGGTGCCGCCCTTTTATTTTAGTGGGTTTCCTGTCCAAATTGAGGGGCGGACCCATATCTGGTGGCGCTGTCATGGAGACGGGAAAAGTTAAGGGTTAAATTACTAGTGGAAAACCTCTTTAAGGCTACTTTCACATTGCATTTTTACTTCCGTTCAGTGATCCCGTCGGGGCATCTATCCAAACTGCCCCTCCCCTACCCAGCAAAACAAGTTTCAGACACATGCGCCAACAGGGCCATTGACTTAATGTTATAGTTGCACACCTTGATATATCTTGAAAAGGTATTACTAAATAGATATCAAATTCTTATAGTTTTTTTGTCTCCGAATTGATGTTCATGCCCTCCAGCACAACAGGAGATCCTTTCTCTCTTCATTTAAATGTCTGTGTGTTTATGTGGTTTTAATCTGTATTGTCAAATAAAAAAAAAATATATTTTTTTTTATATCTTAGTTTGCCTTAATTGAATACTTTTGTTGGGTATATAAAACATGAAAATAAATTTGTAGTACATAATCAGAGAAATTTGCTTACTTTTCCTACTGGATTGATCTTCACTCAATTTACATGTAAAATCTGTATTTAGTGAAGACAGAACTTAAAGGGAACCTGTCAGTTCCCATATGTGGTCTAACCTACAAGCAGGGTGATGTGTGGCCTAGAATCCCCTTCCTACCCATCCCTGTGTTGTAATATAGTGTAATATGAATTTATAAAAAAAAAAAACCCAAAAAAACATAACGTTTTATAACTTACATGTTCCCTAGGTAAATAAGCAGAGGGTCTAGTCCCCTGGGCGTCGCTTCGCCCCGTGGGCGTTTGCATACTTTCCGTGGTATCACGCCCCTGTGCTGTGGGCATGATACCATGGATTTACATGAGCGACGTGACCGTCAGCTCCTGGGGATCCCGCACACTTCTCATTTGCGCAGCCTTTATATCCGGGTGTTTACTTGCCGGCTTTAGACACAGAGCATGGTCGGAACCGCAGGAGTCTTCTGATCATGTATAGTGCGCTGGTGAAACCGACAAGCAAACAACCGGATAAGAAGGCTGCGGGAATGGTAGGGAAGTGCGCACGTGCGGGACCTCCAGGAGCATAGATGACGTCACTCATGTAAATCCATGGTATCACGCCCACAGGGGCGTGATACCACGGAAAACATAGAAATGACATCCGGGAACTAGACCCTCTGATCATTTACATAGGGAACACGCAAATAATAAAACCTTTTTTTTATAAATTCATATTACACAATATTACAACATAGGGATGGGTAGGAAGAGGTTACTAGGCAACAAATCACCCTGCTTGTAGGTCAGAACGCATAAAGGACATGACAGGTTCCCTTTAATCTGTAATCTCCTCTCAGTAATATATAGTGTTCATGACATTCTTTGGGGGTTGGATTCAGGCAGACACAGAATCTGCCGACAGTTAGACTATGTGCGCACTGAGCATTTTTTGACACCGTTTGTGCGTTTTTGGCTGCTAAAAACGCACAAAAACACATAAAAACGCACCTGCGGCAAAAAAGCGCAAAAACCACACTGGTAAAAACGCATTTGTTTTTACCGCGTTTTGGTGCGTTTTTGGCTGCGTTTTTAATCTCTGTGTTTTTGCAATGCATTGCATGGGGGGAAAACGCAGAAAAACGCAGGAAAGAATTGACATGTCCATTTTTTTTTTTTAGCTCAAAAATGCAGCTTAAAAAAAAAAAGCTGTGTGCGGACAGCAAAAATGAAAACTCAGACTTTGCTGGGGAAGCAAAGTCATGCAGTTTTGAGCCCAAAAACGCAGCCGAAAAACTTGCAAAAACGCTCAGTGCGCACATAGCCTTAGGCTGTGTGCCCATGCTGCATTTTTAAATCGCATTTTTTCATGCATATTTTAAATCAATACTACAAGGAAAAACAAATCGCAGCAAAGTCTATGAGAATCCTGAAGTGCTGAGCACACATTACAGATTTTTTCCTTGCAGATTTTGGTGCAGAAAAAAAAAAAAAAATAATTCTGCAATGTGGGCACATTGCCTTACTTTTCAATAGTGTCATTACTTCAAGTATTCTTCCTAAGTAAAATGCTGTGCAGAGTCTCTCTTTGCATGAATTGTCTTACTGTTCTCCAGACGTTGAAGACTCTTGCGTCCTTTGGCTTTAGGAATCAGATCAGAGTTTCGGATTGCACGATTTATGTAGTATTGCTTGCGTTTTGCACTAGAAGTCTTCTTGGATGGAGAGCTCGGTAAAGGAGATACACAATCTTCAATTAACCTAGAGAAGAGGGAAAAAAATAAAATATTTAAAATATTAATCAGACCAGTGGCTCCCTGAAAATTCCCATATAGTAACAGTTTAAAATGATTAGCTGTATTACTCCATTATAGCAGACTCTTGCTTGCAGTTCTGGACACAATATTGAAAAGTATGTGTACCCCTTGGATGTAGCCTACAAGCTACGGTAATCTCTGTGGGGGGGGAGCAGTAAAAGGAGAGTGGGGTCTCATTACAAACACGTATAGTACCGACACCCCCATGGTGCCTCGAGCTCTGCCAATTATAGGCAGACATCTAGATGGGTCCACGTGTCTGTCTCCAGTAGGAGTAAAAAAAAAAAAAAAACAGACATCACACGTACTGGACACATGGATGTGTGAATGAGGCCTCACACAGCCTGTTCTAAGCTATGTACCATAGCTGAACAAAAAAAAAACAAAAACAAAACCACAGACTGCACAGCCAAAAATTATACAATGTAGTGCTTATAGGCAAAAAAAACTATAACTGAACATGAGGTTTTGGTTTAACATTCTGATCAGACTGTGTAAAGCCCACTGCCACATCACAGCGAACCTCTCAGGGGGTCCTTAAATTATTTAAGTTTTAAAAAGGTGCGGCGCCACGTGCCAACCACCGCTGTAGCGACAGTGCACCAGCAGGGGTGTGACCTGGTGCCTCAACACCTGTGCTGCAAGGCTGAACCCCCAAGACTCCAGGTCACACCACTCAACAGTCACAAAACCACAGCAACAATGGCCGCCACAACACAAACAGCCTGTGAAAAGAGCTGAATAACTCACCTTTCGCCTGGACTGGCCTGGAGTCTTGTGGGTTCATTCAGCCTTGCAGCATGTTGTTGTGGGGCACCAGGCCATCTCCACCTGCTGGTGCACAGTTGCTGTGGCGATGACTGGTGCACGGTGCTACACTAAAGGCTTAATAAAGTTAGGGACCCACGCAGAGGTTCGCTGTGACGTGGCAGTGCGCTTCATACAGTGATCAAAATGTTAAAACCAAGAACCTCATGTTCAGCTGCATAACATTTTGCCAAGCAGCACTAGATCAAAGTATGATTTTTGGGTGTGAGGTCCATGTCTCTTTCGACAGCTGTTCTAAGCTACGGAAGGGGCGTGTTCCCCTCCCTCCAGTGTGTTTCTGCCTGCTTATGATTAGCCAGCATCAGAGAGAGTCAGAAGTACATGTTCCTCTGTGAAATCTCTGGTAATGCCCACTTGGACTATTTTTTTTTCTTCACCCATTATTACATTGTATGTCCGGTGTTCAATGTGAAAAATTTGGTCAAAGTTCTGTTTAAAGGGGTGCTCTGGGGAGATTAAAAATCTTTGCATGGTTCCTGCACTCTTACACTATAAAGATGAGATGCCCCTGACAGTTGTATTATCCTTATAAACACCTGTAATGCAGTGTGACTGGAGCTGCTCTCACTGCTCCCCCTCCGTCATACAGTGTGCAGCAGTTTCCATACATCTGCTTCCCAGTGTTCTCAGTAGACGAGCAGCAATTAGACGGAGTTATAAGCAGGGCTGTGGAGTGGTAGTTCTTTTTGGTGGAGTCAGTATAAAATGGACCAACTCCGACTCCTAAAATCTGCAGTCATATGAAAAAGTTTGGGCACCCCTATTAATGTTAACCTTTTTTCTTTATAACAATTTGGGTTTTTGCAACAGCTATTTCAGTTTCATATACAGTGCCTACAAGTAGTATTCAACCCCCTGCAGATTTAGCAGGTTTACACATTCGGAATTAACTTGGCATTGTGACATTTGGACTGTAGATCAGCCTGGAAGTGTGAAATGCACTGCAGCAAAAAAGGTGGTTATTTCTTGTTTTATTTTTTTTATAAATTGTGAAAAGTTTATTCAGAGGGTCATTTATTATTCAACCCCTCAAACCACCAGAATTCTGTTTGGTTCCCCTAAAGTATTAAGAAGTATTTCAGGCACAAAGAACAATGAGCTTCACATGTTTGGATTAATTATCTCTTTTTCCAGCCTTTTCTGACTAATTAAGACCCTCCCCAAACTTGTGAACAGCACTCATACATGGTCAACATGGGAAAGACAAAAAGGAGCATTCCAAGGCCATCAGAGACAAGATCGTGGAGGGTCACAAGGCTGGCAAGGGGTACAAAACCCTTTCCAAGGAGTTGGAACTACCTGTCTCCACTGTTGGGAGCATCATCCGGAAGTGGAAGGCTTATGGAACGACTGTTAGCCTTCCACAGCCTGGACAGCCTTTGAAAGTTTCCACCCGTGCCGAGGCCAGGCTTGTCCGAAGAGTCAAGGCTAACCCAAGGACAACAAGGAAGGAGCTCCGGGAAGATCTCATGGCAGTGGTGACATTGGTTTCAGTCAATACCGTAAGTAACGTACTCCACCGCAATGGTCTCCGTTCCAGACGAGCCCGTAAGGTACCTTTACTTTCAAAGCGTCATGTCAAGGCTCGTCTACAGTTTGCTCATGATCACTTGGAGGACTCTGAGACAGACTGGTTCAAGGTTCTCTGGTCTGATGAGACCAAGATCGAGATCTTTGGTGCCAACCACACACACGTGACGTTTGGAGACTGGATGGCACTGCATACGACCCCAAGAATACCATCCCTACAGTCAAGCATGGTGGTGGCAGCATCATGCTGTGGGGCTGTTTCTCAGCCAAGGGGCCTGGCCATCTGGTCCGCATCCATGGGAAGATGGATAGCACGGCCTACCTGGAGATTTTGGCCAAGAACCTCCGCTCCTCCATCAAGGATCTTAAGATGGGTCATCATTTCATCTTCCAACAAGACAACAACCCAAAAGCACACAGCCAAGAAAACCAAGGGCTGGTTCAAGAGGGAAAAAAATCAAGGTGTTGCAGTGGCCTAGTCAGTCTCCTGACCTTAACCCAATTGAAAACTTGTGGAAGGAGCTCAAGATTAAAGTCCACATGAGACACCCAAAGAACCTAGATAACTTGGAGAAGATCTGCATGGAGGAGTGGGCCAAGATAACTCTAGAGACCTGTGCCGGCCTGATCAGGTCTTATAAAAGACGATTATTAGCTGTAATTGCAAACAAGGGTTATTCCACAAAATATTAAACCTAGGGGTTGAATAATAATTGACCCACACCTTTATGTTGAAAATTTATTAAAAAATTTAACTGAGCAACATAACTTGTTGGTTTGTAAGATTTATGCATCTGTTAATAAATCCTGCTCTTGTTTGAAGTTTGCAGGCTCTAACTTATTTGCATCTTATCAAACCTGCTAAATCTGCAGGGGGTTGAATACTACTTGTAGGCACTGTATCTAATAACTGATGGACTGAGTAATATTTCTGAATTGAAATGAGGTTTATTGTACTAACAGAAAATGTGCAATCCGCATTTAAACAAAATTTGACCGGTGCAAAAGTATGGGCACCTCAACATAAAAGTGACATTAACCCTTTCACGACCGGCCGATTTTTCGCTTTCCGTTTTTTTTTTTCGCCATTCTTTTTCTGAGAGACGTAACTTTTTTATTTTTCAGTCAATATGGTCATGTGAGGGCTCATTTTTTGCGGAACGAGCTGTACTTTTAAATGAAACCATCAGTTTTACCATATTGTGTACTAGAAAATGGCAAAAAAATTCCAAATGCTGAAAAATTGCAAAAAAAGTGCGATAGCACTATGGTTTTTGAGATATTTTATTCACTGTGTTCACTATATGGTAAAACTGATGTGTGGGTGTGATGCCTCAGGTCAGTGCGAGTTCGTAGACACCAAACATGTATAGGTTTACTTTTATATAAGGGGTTAAAAAAAAAAATCGGAAGTTTGTCCGAAAAAAGTGGCGCACGTTTTACGCCATATTCCGTGACCCGTAGCGTTCTCATTTTTCGGGATCTTAGGCTCAATGACTGCTTATTTTTTGCGTCTCGAGCTGACGTTTTTAACGGTACCATTTTTGCGCAGATGCTACGTTTTGATCGCCTCTTATTGCATTTTGCGCAAAAGTTGTGGCGACAAAAAAACGTCGTTTTGGCGTTTGGAATTTTTTTGCCGCTACGCCGTTTACTGATCAGATTAATTGATTTTATATTTTGATAGATCGGGCGTTTTTGAACGCGGCGATACCAAATGTGTGTATATTTTTTATTTTTTTAACCCTTTAATTTTCAATGGGGCGAATGGGGGGTGATTTGAACTTTTAGGTTTTTTTGTTTTTTTTTAATTTTTTAAAACTTATTTTTTTACTTTTTTTTTTTTATTTTACTAGTCCCCCTAGGGGGCTATTGCGATCAGCATTCCGATCGCTCTGCAGTATCTGCTGATCACAGCTGGAAGGCTGTAAACAGCAGATACGCTGTCTTTCTCTTTTGCTGTGCCCCGGGCACAGCGAAAGTGAAACCAATTCATGTGTAGTACAGGAGTCATCACATGACCCTGTACTACCATGACAACTATCGGGAGTCACGTGATCGCGTCACGTGACTTCCGGTTTCGGCGGTAAGTAAAAACTTTACCGCGATTGCGCTTATAATGGCGCTGTCATGTATTGACAGCGCCATATAAGGGGTTAATCGGCACGAGCAGATAACGATTCTGCTCGTGCCTAGCAGGCACACATCTCAGCTGTGAAAATCAGCTGAGATGTGTGCCGATCGCGGCATGCTGCCGCCGGAGGACCGCGGGCAGTAAGATTATGTCATTTAGGACGTAATTTTACGGCCCGCGGTCGTTAAGGGGTTAATATTTTGTAGATCCTTCTTTTGCAAAAATAACAGCCTCTAGTCGCTTCCTGTAGCTTTTAATGAGTTCCTGGATCCTGCATGAAGGTATATTTGACCATTCCTGTTTACAAAAGAATTCCAGTTCAGTTAAGTTTGATGGTCGCTGAGCATGGACAGCACGCTTCAAATCATCCCACAGATGTTCAATGATATTCAGGTCTGGGATGGCCATTCCAGAACATTGTAATTGTTCCTCTGCATGAATGCCTGAGTAGATTTGGAGCGGTGTTTTGGATCATTGTCTTGCTGAAATATCCATCCCCTGCGTAACTTCAACTTCGTCACTGATTCTTGCACATTATTGTCAAGAATCTGCTGATACTGAGTTGAATTCATGTGACCCTCAACTTTAACAAGATTCCCGGTGCCGGCATTGGCCACACAGCTCCAAAGCATGAAGGAACCTCCACCAAATTTAACTGTGGGTAGCAAGTGCTTTTCTTGGAATGCCGTGTTTCTTTTGCCTCCATGCATAACGCCTTTTTGTATGACCAAACAACTCAATCTTTGTTTCATCAGTCCACAGGACCTTCGTCCAAAATGTAACTGGCTTGTCCAAATGTGCTTTTGCATACCTCAGACGACTCTGTTTGTGGCGTGCTTGCAGAAACTGCTTCTTTCGCATCACTCTCCCATACAGCTTCTCCTTGTGCAAAGTGCGCTGTATTGTTGACCAATGCATAGTGACACCATTTGCAGCAAGATGATGCTGCAGGTCTTTGGAGGTGGTCTGTGGATTTTCCTTGACTTTTCTCACCATTCTTCTCTGCGTTTCTGATATTTTTCTTGGCCTGCCACTTCTGGGCTTAACAAGAACTGTACCTGTGTTCTTCCATTTCCTTACTATGTTCCTCACAGTGAAAACTGACAGTTTAAATCTCTGAGACAACTTTTTGTATCCTTCCCCTGAACAACTATGTTGAATAATCTTTGTTTTCAGATCATTTGAGAGATGTTTTGAGGAGCCCATGATGCCACTCTTCATAGGAGATTCAAATTCGAGAACTACTTGCAAGTGGCCACCTTAAATACCTTTTCTCATGATTGGATACACCTGCCTATGAAGTTCAAAGCTCAATGAGGTTACAAAACCAATTTAGTGCTTTAGTAAGTCAGTAAAAAGTAGTTCAGAGTGTTAAAAACAAGAAATTCATAAGGGTGCCCATACTTCTGCACCTGTCAAATTTAGTTTAAATGCAAATTGCATTTTCTGTTAGTACAATAAACCTCATTTCAATTCAGAAATATTACATCCATCATTTATTAGATATATGAAACTGAAATAGCTGTTGCAAAAACCCAAATTGTTATAAAGAAAAAAGGTTAACATTAATAGGGGTGCCCAAACTTTTTCATATGACTAATATATAAAAGGTGTGTGTTATGATCCGGAACCATGGAAGACCAGCACAAATCATTGGCAAAAGGTGACAAGAGCATTGGCAACTAATCTGGCCGCCATCCTTTTACTAACCATCACAACTAGAAGTAGCCGAGGGGTGAACTAACATCCTGTGCACCGCGAACCCAGCCGGAGAACTAACTATCCTAAAAGGTAGGAAAGATGAATAACTCTCTGCCTGTGAATATAGACAAGAATAGCTATCCCCCCACATTCAAAGACTGCGGTGATAAAGGAAAAACACAATACACAGGTAGATGACAGGATTAGCAAAAGGTGAGGCCCCCGCTGACTAAAATAGGAAAGGACAGGAAAGGGACTGATGGTGGCCAGAGAAAAACCCTGCAAAATACCAACTTCCTGATAGTACAAAAAGGCCCTCAGATCGCACGATCTGAACTCCGTCCTATACCAGTTGCCTTTGTCATACCAATGAACAAAAAACAAGAATCATAACAAAGTCAGTAAGCCACAAACACATGGACCCAAAGGAGCTATACTCTACACAGAACTGCAGGGAGTTCCTCAACAATCCACTAAGGGGGAAAATCCCTGCAAGCAAATAAACTGAAACCAACCACAGCAAATGACAAACCCAGATAAACAAAAGAACCAGACAATAAATAAAGAGCAAGCACTTATCTGGGGAAGATGTGGTGTAGAGCAGGATTAAGCAGGCTGGAGATACAAAGAACAACTGACATCCGGCAACAGCCTGCAATCAGACCAGGATTAAAATAAGCAGAGAGTTAGGAAAGGAAACACCCACTGCACAACAAAGCTGGTCCAAGTCCAAACCATTCCTGGCCACCAGAGAGCTCCTCCCAGCAGCCAAAACATAACGTGTGTGTGTGTGTGTGTGTGTGTGTGTGTGTGTGTGTGTGTGTGTGTGTGTGTGTGTGTGTGTGTGTCCGGGATTGGCATCTGCACCGTCGCAGCTACAGCCACAAAATTTTGCACACTCACACGTCTGGACCCCGAGAGCGTCATAGGCTACTGTTGTAAGACGAAATTTTAACCCCACGTGTTCCAATTTACCAATCAATTTTGCCCCTACCTACATAAAGGGGAAAAAGTGAAACGAAAAGTGTATCCGCACCGTCGAATTTACAATCACAAAATTTTGCACAGACACCTCATGTGACCAAGGGAACATAGTAGACTATGTTTTGACAGGAAAATTTAACCCCGCACTTTACAGTTACTCTCCAAAAAACATGCCTTCATTAAAGTAAATGGAGCCTGGAACTACAGGTTATTAGGAGCTGGATTTTTTTTTTTTATTTATTTCCCTGGAGTAACCTTTAAATTATGTATCTAATCCACAAGGACATTTTTAATAAAGAAAAAAAAACAAAACCATTCCTATAGAAATATGCTTTGCACTTACAACAGCATGACTATGGCACCCAAGTTCAATCTTAACAGCAATAAAAGTGGCCTAAGGTAAGACTTTTTTAAAAGAAAATTACAGTAATTTTAGCTGCATGAATGGAGGGAAGGCAACATTAGAAGATTTACAATAAGGTGCGCTAAAAGCTCCACATACAACTTACACAATGCAGCTGTCTAAAGAGGGTTTTCTAAAGTAGGAAAAAATTTTTATGACAATCCAAAAAGGTAATCACTTGCATGGGTCATAAAGTTATGCTCATTGAGGTTTTCTTTCCCAACAGTATTCAGTAATGGCACAGTTACGCACTCAAAAAAGAAATGAACTCTTTCATTAGGGTAACTAAAATGCACAGCGATAAATCGGAAACAAACTGATGACCACTAATCCATACTGCTGGTTCTTTGCACAAAAGATAAATCGTTCTCAACAGTCCTGTATAGATTGTTAAATGTGCCTCTGAAGCACAGGCTGCCTGTGGAAATAGCCTATTAACCAACTGCAGATCAGCAAGCAAGTAGGTGATCAACAGGCATTAATGCCTTCACCCAGCTGGTATAAACAGACCCTACGCCGGGGGAAATCGGACGGAAGCCCTGACAGGACCCCTGAACAGAGATCACAATGCAGTATGAAAGCGGCCGTCTGTATAGGAGGTGTAGAAAGTTGTGTATCCATAGTAAAAACAGCAAACAAAAGTAGTGCAATCCTGCAGTCACACACCCTTAAGGCCCCTTTACACACTCAGACTTTCTAGCGATCCCACCAGCGATCCCAACCTGGCCGGGATCGCTACAAAGTCTCTGCTGAGCTGTCAAACAGGCAGACCTGGCCAACAACGCAACAGCGATCCGGACCTGCATAACGACCTAGCTAGTCATTGGGGACGTTGTAAAGCAGCTTTTTGAAAGGGAAGTCGCTGTAAAGTCCGCTTTACACAGACTTTCTAGCGATCATGCTGCACAGCGGGAAACAAAGGACCAAAGAATGGTCCTGAACGATTTGTAGCGATCAGCAACTTCACAGCAGGGGCCAGGTCGCTGATGTGTTTCACACACTGCAATATCGCTGGGGAGGTCGCTATAACGTCAGGCTTCTGCGGACACTGGTAACCACAGTAAACATCGGGTAACCAAGAAGCCCTGTCCTTGGTTACCCGATATTTACCTTTGTTACCAGCCTCCGCTGCTCTCACTGTCAGTGCCGGCTCCTGCTCTGTGCACATGTAGCTGCAGGACACATCAGGTTAATTAACCCGATGTGTGCTGTAGCTAGGAGAGCAGGGAGCCAGCGCTAAGCATTGTGCGCTGCTCCCTGCTCTGTGCACATTTAGCTGCAGCACACATCGGGTAATTAACCCAATGTGTGCTGTAACTAGGAGAGCAGGGAGCCAGCGCTCAGTGTGAGATGCTCCCTGCTCTCTGCACGTGTAGCTGCGTGCGCTGGTAACCAAGGTAAATATCGGGTTGGTTACCCGATATTTACCTTAGTTACCAAGCGCAGCATCTTCCACGCGGCGCTGGGGGCTGGTCACTGGTGAGCTCACCAGCAACTCGTGTAGCGACGCTCCAGCGATCCCTGCCAGGTCAGGTTGCTGGTGGGATCGCTGGAGCGTCGCAGTGTGACATCTCACCAGCAACCTCCTAGCAACTTACCAGCGATCCCTATCGTTGTTGGGATCGCTGGTAAGTTGTTTAGTGTGACTGGACCTCACCTGGCAGGGATCGCTGGAGCGTCGCTACACGAGTTGCTGGTGAGCTCACCAGCAACCAGTGACCAGCCCCCAGCGCCGCGTGGAAGATGCTGCGCTTGGTAACTAAGGTAAATATCGGGTAACCAACCCGATATTTACCTTTGTTACCAGCGCACGCAGCTACACGTGCAGAGAGAGCAGGGAGCAGCGCACACTGAGCGCTGGCTCCCTGCTCTCCTAGTTACAGCACAAATCAGGTTAATTACCCGATGTGTGCTGTAGCTACATGTGCAGAGAGCAGGGAGCAGCGCACACTGCTTAGCGCTGGCTCCCTGCTCTCCTAGCTACAGCACACATCGGGTTAATTACCCGATGTGTCCTGCAGCTACATGTGCACAGAGCAGGAGCTGGCACTGACAGTGAGAGCGGCGGAGGCTGGTAACAAAGGTAAATATCGGGTAACCAAGGACAGGGCTCCTTGGTTACCCGATATTTACTGTGGTTACCAGCCTCCGCAGAAGCCGGCTCCTGCTGCCTGCACATTTAGTTGTTGCTGTCTCGCTGTCACACACAGCGATCTGTGCTTCACAGCGGGACAGCAACAACTAAAAAATGGCCCAGGACATTCAGCAACAACCAACGACCTCACAGCAGGGGCCAGGTTGTTGCTGGATGTCACACACAGCAACATCACTAGCAACATCGCTGCTACGTCACAAAAGTTGTTCGTTCGCAGCGATGTTGCTAGCGATGTTGCTTAGTGTGACAGGGCCTTTACAGCGATGTCGTTTGCGATGTTGCAGTGTGTAAAGCCACCTTAAAGGTCCTCTACTTCTCGCTAATCTCTCAAACACACAAGCAGGAACAATGCTCCTTTCCAGATAATTTAAAATGGCTGGCAATCCCAATGAGGAGTGATCATTTCACTTTCTTTACACAACAAACAGTACATAGTGTACTGATGAGAATAATAATATTTATATAGCGCTATTAATTCCACAGCGCTTTACATACATCAGCAATACTGTCCCCACTGGGGCTCATAATCTAAGGAATAATGAGTCTATGTGCATTTGAACGGTAAGCCTGTCTGATCAAGCTATTAACCCCTTCACGACCGGCCGAGTTTTCGCTTTCTGTTTTTTTTTCCGCCATTCTTTTTCTGAGAGACGTAACTTTTATTTTTCAGTCAATATGGTCATCTGAGAGCTCATTTTTTGCGGAACGAGCTGTACTTTTAAATGAAACCATAAGTTTTACCATATAGTGTACTGGAAAATGGCAAAAAAATTCCAAATGCAAAAAAATTGCAAAAAAAGTGCGATAGCACTATTGTTTTTGAGATATTTTATTCACTGTGTTCACTATATGGTAAAAACTGATGTGTGGGTGTGATGCCTCAGGTCAGTGCGAGTTCGTAGACACCAAACATGTATAGGTTTACTTTTATATGAGGGGAAAAAAAAAAAAAAAAAATCGGAAGTTTGACCGAAAAAGTGGCGCACGTTTTACGCCATATTCAGTGACCCGTAGTGTTCTCATTTTTCGGGATCTATGGCTCAGTAATTGCTTATTTTTTGCGTCTCGAGCTGACGTTTTTAACGGTACCATTTTTGTGCAGATGCTACGTTTTGATCGCCTCTTATAGCATTTTGCGCAAAAGTTGTGGCAACAAAAAAATGTTTTGGAGTTTGGAATTTTTTAGCCGCTACGCCGTATACTGATCAGATTAATTGATGTTATATTTTGATAGATCGGGCGTTTCTGAACGCGGCGATACCAAATGTGTATATTTTTTATTTTTTTAACCCTTTAATTTTCAATGGGGCGAAAGGGGGAGGTGATTTGAACTTTTAGGGTTTTTTTAAATTTTTTAAAACTTTTTTTTATTTTACTAGTCCCCCTAGGGGGCTATTGCGATCAGCATTCCGATTGCTCTGCACTATCTGCTGATCACAGTTATACAGCTGTAAGCAGCAGATACGCTCTCTCTCTCTTTCGCTGTGCCGCTGGCACAGCGAAAGTGAAAGCAATTCATGTGTAGTACAGAAGTCATCACATGACCCTGTGCTACCATGACAACTATCAGAAGTCACGTGATCGCGTCACGTGACTTCCGGTATGGGGCGGTAAGTAAAAGTTTACCGCGATCGCGCTTATAATGGCGCTGTCACATATTGACAGCGCCATTTAAGGGGTTAAACGGCACAAGCAGATAACGATTCTGCTCGTGCCTAGCAGGCACACATCTCAGCTGTGAAAATCAGCTGAGATGTGCGCCGATCGCGGCATGCTGCTGCCGGTAGACCGCAGGCAGTAACATTATGACCGCTAGGACATAATTTTACGGCCCGCGGTCGTTAAGGGGTTAAAATGACTGACGATCTGCTTCTAGGTGACCAAAGGTTGTCTTTGGCTACAGACTATTTTATGCTAAAGACTGATTTACGCTAAACCAGGAGTCTCAAACTCAGCTGGGTGTATGGGCCGCATATAGAAAAAAAAAAATTGAGAGGGGCCGCATTCTTTGCAGGACAAAGTGACATTTTTAAATTATTTCATAGTTTTTTCCTATACACCTTTGGATCACTTTTTTTGAATATTTTTCTTGTTTATTATAACAAACCTGCATTTTTTTGTTTAGTTAAGTTTCAATATAAAAAAGCATTTTTAAATGGCAAAAAAGTAATGCTTTATTTTGATTTTTTTTTTACATTTTATCACCTTGTAATAATGTTTTACAAATAGCAGCATCATGTAGTAATCTCAGCCAACATCTTGCAGTAATGTCCCCATGCTACAGTAATGTCCCAATCAGTGTGCCCTGTAGTATTGTGTTCATCCTTGTGGTACTGTGCCCAGTAGTATTGTGCCCATCCTTGTGCCCTGTAGTATTGTGCCCAGTAGTATTGTTCTCATCCTTGTAGTATTGTGCCCATCCTTGTGCCATGTAGTATTGTGCTCATCCTTGTGGTATTGTGCCCAGCAGTATTGTGCTGATTCTTGTAGTATTGTGCCCAGTAGTATTGTGCTAATCCTTGTAGTATTGTGCCCATCCTTGGGCCCTGTAGTATTGTGCCCATCCTTGTGCCCATAGTACTGTGCTCATTCTTGTGATATTGTGCCGGTAGTATTGTGCTCATCCTTGTGCCCTGTAATATCGTGCACAGTAGTTTTGTGCCCATCCTTGTAGTAGTGTGCCTAGTACCTTTGTGCCCATCCTTGTAGTAGTGTGCCCAGTAATTTTGTGCCATCCTTGTAGTAACTAAACACACACACACACACACACACACGAGGAGACCGCAGCGCTCCGAACCCCGATCACAGGCACGGGCAACTGCGGTCTCCTGCGGAGGAGACATGCGACCCCGCAGGTCAGGACCCGCTGCGTCCAGGAAGCAGCGGGTCCTGATCGTGAGCATGTACCTGCTTGTCGCGGCCCGTGACGATCGCAGCTGAATGCCCAGGGCCGGCGCGACTAAATACAATTGAATCAGTTGCCACATTTTTAATATTGCTCCCTTTGTTGTTTGATGTTAATTAACTCCCGCAAGGTTAGTAATATAAGGTGGTGTCACACACAGCGACAGCGACGACGTTGCTGCTACGTCACCATTTTCTGTGATGTTGCAGCGACGTCCCGTCGCTGTCGCTGTGTGTGACATCCAGCAACGACCTAGCCCCTGCTGTGAGGTCGCCGGTCGTTGCTGAATGTCCAGCTTCATTTTTTGGTTGTCGCTCTCCCGCTGTGATGCACACATCGCTGTGTGTGACAGCGAGAGAGAGCGACGAAATGAAGTGAGCAGGGAGCAGGAGCCGGCGTCTGGCAGCTGCGGTAAGCTGTAACCAGGGTAAACATCGGGTAACCAAAGGAAGACCTGTCCCTGGTTACCCGATATTTACCTTCGTTACCAGCGTTCGCTCTCGCTGCCAGTGCCGGCTCCTGCTCTGTGCACATGTAGCTGCAGTACACATCGGGTAGTTAACCCGATGTATACTGTAGCAAGGAGAGCAGGGAGCCAGCGCTAAGCAGTGTGCGCGGCTCCCTGCACATGTAGCTGCAGTACACGTCGGGTAATTAACCCGATGTATACTGTAGCAAGGAGAGCAGGGAGCCAGCGCTAAGTGAGCAGGGAGCAGGAGCCGGCGTCTGGCAGCTGCGGTAAGCTGTAACCAGGGTAAACATCGGGTAACCAAAGGAAGACCTGTCCCTGGTTACCCGATATTTACCTTCGTTACCAGCGTTCGCTCTCGCTGCCAGTGCCGGCTCCTGCTCTGTGCACATGTAGCTGCAGTACACATCGGGTAGTTAACCCGATGTATACTGTAGCAAGGAGAGCAGGGAGCCAGCGCTAAGCAGTGTGCGCGGCTCCCTGCACATGTAGCTGCAGTACACGTCGGGTAATTAACCCGATGTATACTGTAGCAAGGAGAGCAGGGAGCCAGCGCTAAGCGCGGCTCCCTGCTCTCTGCACATGTAGCACAGCGTCGTTATGATCGCTGCTGCTTCTGCTCTGTTTGACAGCTAAGCAGCGATCATAACAGCGACTTACAAGGTCGCTGTTACGTCACAGAAAATGGTGACGTAACAGCGTCGTCGTTGTCGCTTAGTGTGAACCCAGCTATACACCCTATACTAATTGTATAATATAATTAATGCTAATTGGGATGAGGTCCATTAGTATGCCATTTGGAGTGTAATGTTAACTCAGACGGGAGGAAGGCTTCTATGCCGAAACTAGTCTCTGGTTGATCCTCCGGGATGTCACTGCTACTATGGCTGGATTTTTAACCCCTTCAGCCCCCGGGCACTTTCCGTTTTTGCGTTTTTGTTTTTTGCTCCCCTTCTTCCGAGAGGCGTAACTTTTTTATTTTTCCATCAATCTTGCCACATGAGGGCTTGTTTTTTGCGGGACGAGTTGTACTTTTAAATGAAACCATAAGGTTTACCATATAGTGTACTGGAAAACAGCAAAAAAATTCCAAGTGCGGAAAAATTGCAAAAAAAGTGGGATTGTACAATAGTTTTTGGGATATTTTATTCACCGTGTTGACTATATGGTAAAACTGATGTGTGGGTATGATGCCTCAGGTCGGTGCGAGTTTATAGACACCAAACATGTATAGGTTTACTTGTATCTAAGGGGTTAAAAAAAATTCACAAGCTTGTCCGAAAAACGTGGCGCACGTTTTGCGCCATTTTCCAAAACCCGTAGCGTTCTCATTTTTCAGGATCTGAGGCTCAGTGATGGCTTATTTTTTGCGTCTCGACCTGACGTTCTTAACGGTACCATTTTTGCACAGATGCTACGTTTTGATCGCCTGTTATTGCATTTTGCGCAAAATTTGCGGCGACCAAAAAACGTAATTTTGGCGTTTGGAATTTTTTTGCCGCTACGCCGTTTACTGATCAGATTCATTGATTTTATATTTTGCTAGCTCGGGCATTTCTGAACGTGGCGATACCAAATGTGTGTATTTTTTATTTTTTTAACCCTTTAATTTTCAATGGGGTGAAAGGGGGGTGATTTGAACTTTTAGGTTTTTTTTATTTTTTTTTAATTTTTTAAAACTTTTTTTTTTTACTTTTTTTTTTATTTTACTAGTCTCCCTAGGGGGCTATTGCGATCAGCAATCCGATCGCTCTGCACTATCTGCAGATCTCAGCTACAGAGCTGAGAACTGCAGATTTGCTGCTTCACTTTCAATGCCGGCTGTATTCCGGCATGGAGAGGAAGTGACTCATGTTAGCCACAGGCGTCATCACATGACCCTGTGCTACCATGGCAACCGCCGAAAGTCACGTGATCATGTCACGTGACTTCCGGCGGGGGCGGGGTAAGTCACTGTCATGGCGGCGCCCATATACATATCGCTGCCAAGACTTTGGCAGCGAAATGTAAGGGGTTAATGGCCGCGGGTGGAAGCGATTCCACCCGCGGCTAGCAGGCACACATATCAGCTGTTGATAACAGCTGATATGTGCGCGTCTCGCCGCCGCCGACCGGCGGCAGGGCTTACCGGCACACGATCCATGACGTATTCAGTACGTCATGGGTCGTTAAGGGGTTAATTGTGCCTTAATAAAAGACTACGTTTTATCAATAATATCTGGTTTTTGGAGATCACCGCCAGATTTGCCCTCGTATGCTTTTTTAAATTAGAAGGATTACACCGACAAAAAAAAAAAAAAAGAAAAAAAAAAAAGACCCCACAGCAAAAACGCACACAAAAAAACAACAAAAAATGCAAATAAATTAAAAAGGTGTGGAGATGGTGAGGAAATTCTGTAGAGTCAAGAACTCAGATACTGATCGTGGGAACTCAGCTACATAAGCAATTAATGAGAGGATCAAATGTCCTCATCGTCAACTTGGTCTTTTGGAGAAACAATCTTTAAGCTGTATGCTAGCTCTTTAACGTTTACTGTATTTTTTTGCTGAATATTTGACTTTAAGGCTATGTGCGCACGTGTGCGCTCTGCACCGCACCGAAAAAGGTGCGCTTCAGAGCGCAACTGAAAAGCTCCGTTCTGAAGCGCATGGTGCCAGCAGAGAACGTGCGCTCTGTATGCTGCCTCTCCCTATAGACAGCATGCAAACCGCACGAAAGAAGCGACATGTCACTTCTTAGAACGCAGCGATTCGGGCAGCAGCCGAATCGCTGCGTTCTAATATGCCATGTGCGCACGGCTCCTGCACAATCTCCATAGATTGTGCAGGAGACGCAGGACGCATGCAGTTACGCTGCGGTGCAGAACGCAGCGTAACTGCATGCAATACGCACACGTGCGCACATACCCTAAGATTTGCCACAAAGCTGCAGGCGAATCCTGATGCCAGCAAAGTTAATGAGAATCCTAAAGTTTTTGATCAGGATTTTCTCCTGCCAGATTTGGTGCAGAAAATAATCTGCAGCATGTCAATTCTTTCCCCCCATTGACTTCAATTTGAGAAACGCATGTAAAAACACATCAAAAATGCATGTTTTGCCGCTGTATTGTTCCAGCCAACAGATGCAGAAATTTCTGCAACCAAATACTCAATGTGTGCACACCCCCCAGTCTAAATTTTTTTCTTTTTTTTTTTAAAGTTCCCCATCTGTTAGGAATCATGAGTGCAAGTTTAATGAAGGTAGTAATATGCTTAGCAGTTGCCATCTTTTGTCCCTTTTAGAGCACACAAGATATGACTACATTTGGGACCTGTCAAAATCACACAGTGGTTGCAGTGTGGAGCAGATGTAACTTTATGTTTTCTTAATGTAGGGCTATAGGGTTGAATGCGACTAGGGCACACCAGTCTGAATTTCAGATTTAGGGCTTGCTCACACTAGCATATAAAACACTTCAATCCTCAGACCAAAAAGTGGTTGCAAGTGTTATGTGTATGTCACACTATATATCACACAAGTGCACGATTTTTCCTCACATAGCATCCGTATGACATGCGAGTGTAGAGGGGGCTTCTTGCATAGAATCCATATTTCATATGTATGCAATGCAATTTTTTTTACATAACATACTAGAACTGTATTTTACATTCTTGGTTAATTGTCAAAAATGAAGAAGGAAAAGAAAAAAAAATTCCCCCCATTCTCCTCTTGAACATGTCACCTGAACCTCTGTGCACCGCACCCTTGCTGCATTATCTAGTCAAACACTTGGACTGGTGTGCTGACTGACCTCTTTACATCTTGTAAAAAGTGACAGTAAGTTTGGGAGTTGATTTTGAGCCCGTCTTCAAACTGAAAAGTCCAACTAGCTCATGTTTAATTATACCAGCCCACGGCAATACCCCACCTCCACCTTGCTGGCGTCTGAGTCAAAGTGGAGGCCTGTCTCTGTTACTGATTAACCCATCTGGTCAGTAAAGAATCACACTCCTCTCATCATTTTAGAAGACCATTCAAAACAGTCTTCAGAGATTTCTTGACCCAGTCTTGATGTTTCAACTTGTGCATCTTGTTCAGTTGTGGTCGGGTTTCAGCCATCCTGATATGCGTCAAACCAATAAGCATTTGTGTTTGGGCCGGGCTCCCACGAGCAGAAGCATTTTCGATGCAGCATATTTCACCTGCGTTGTACAGTACAAACACTAGATGGATTTATAGAAATCCCATGCCCACTGTGCTTGTTTTTAAACAGTGTAAACTGACATGCTGAGCGGCTTTCTTAGTGGGGACAATACAGGTAAAGTTGGCAGCCAGAACCCGAATGGTGGACACGCGCTCCTGCAGAGATCAATAGCATCTCTGCAAGAGAGGACACTGCGTCCTGTCACTTTGGCCTAGACTCCGTCACTCATGTCCCAGCCCATCTCTGATTCACTCCGGAGGAATTCCTTGAGGAAGCTCAGAGATTTGCCTGGGAAGGGCTCATAAGTTAGAAAAGCAAGTCTCCGGAATGCAGTCTGCCCAGTTAGGCCACTTTAAAGGGAACCTGTCAGCAGAAATTTTGCACTAAACATAAAAGATTCCCCCTCTGCAGCTCCTGGGCTGCATTCTAGCAATGTTCCTGGTGTTCTTGTGTCCCCTTTCTGACCAAAATAAAGACTTTATAAAGTGGTACCTTTTTGTATGCAGATACTGTAAATGGTACACGGGGGCGGGCTATCTGGTGTCCGTTATTCTGCCTCCTGCCGCTTTAGGTCGTCCCCCATCGCTCATTTCCATAGCTGTGGACGCCACCCAGTGCTCCAGAGGTCCCCGCGCATTCCCAGTGTGCAGGCTTTAGATTATGGGCGGCGCTTTGATTTTGATGACTAAGTAACCGCCCATAATCGCGCTTTCTCCCTCTGCCTCCTGCGTCTAATCCTGATCGGTGGTGTCCTACTCCGCGCTCCTCCCATCTATTTCCTGCCTCAGAGCAAAATGGGAAAGAGGCACCGTGGAGTCAGCAAGCCCGCGCTTGTGCAGAACGAAGGAGGCAGAGAGGGAAAGTGCGGTCACGCAATTATGGGCGGTTACTTGGTAATGAAAATCAAAGCGCCGCCCATAATCTAAAGCCTGCGCACACGTCACCAGCGGTGACACTGGGCACAGTGCTCATCCACGAGAGATAGGCACTGGGCATGCGCGGGGACCTCTGGAGCACTGGACGGCGTCCACAGCTATGGAAATGAGCGATGGGAGACGGCCTAAAGCGGCAGGAGGCAGAATAACGGACATCAGGCAGCCCGCCCCCGTGTACCATTTACAGTATCTGCATACAAAAAAGGTACCACTTTATAAAAGTCTTTATTTTGGTCAGAAAGGGGGGCACAAAAACAACAGGAACATTGCTAGAATGCAGCCCAGGAGCTGCAGAGGGGGAATCTTTTATGTTTAGTGCAAAATTTCTGCTGACAGGTTCCCTTTAAGTGGTTACACACTGCTTATTTATTTATTTGGCCAAATAAGTAGCCTCAGCTCATAGTATTTTATGATCCCTGCAAATGAATCTGTCAGAGGTAGGAGCAAATTTTAGTGCATTGGAAAGACCTATTACTACGGTAGCAAATACAATTCATTATTTTTTTACAAACCAAATGGCATGAAACATCAAACTACTTGCCTATTTAGACTGGATGATAACTGGGGACAAGTGCTGGTGCACTGAAAGACTTGTCTAGATGGGCCATTATTGGGAGTCTATAAGGCTGTGTACACACAGTGTGCACTTAAATTGGTGAAAGAAGAAACGGCCAGGTATAAACAGCAGAGTTAGGCTATGTGTCCACGTTGCTTTTTACCTGCAGCGTTTAATGCCGAAATGGATGTGTTCTGCTTTTCAAGCAAAGTCTATGGGAATTTGGGTTTCTTGTGCCCACTATGCAGTTCAAACTGCAGCCTTTTTGTTGCAGAACTTTGGACAAAAACTCAGCTTTTTGCCATTTGCGTTTTGCACTACAAAGCTGAGTTTTTGTCCAAAGTTCTGCAACAAAAAGGCTGCAGTTTGAACTGCATAGTGGGCACAAGAAACCCAAATTCTCATAGACTTTGCTTGAAAAGCAGAACACATCCATTTCGGCATTAAACGCTGCAGTTGAAAAAGCAGCAAAAAAGCAGGTAAAAAGCAACATGGACACATAGCCTTAAGGTACCGTCACACTAAGCGACGCTCCAGCGATCTCACCAGCAACCTGACCTGGCAGGGATCGCTGTAGTGTCGCTACACGGGTTGCTGGGTGAGCTGTCACACAGGCAGATCTCACCAGCAACCAGTGACCAGCCCCCAGCCAGCAGCAACGCATGGAAGCGAGGCTGCGCTTGGTAACCAAGGTAAATATCGGGTAACCAACCCAATATTTCCCATGGTTACCAGCGCACACAGCTTAGCGCTGGCTCCCTGCACTCCTAGCCAGAGTACACATCGGGTTAATTACCCGATGTGTATTCTAGCTACACGTGCAGGGAGTAGGGAGCCGGCAATGGCAGCGTAAGAGCGGCGGACGCTGGTAACGAAGGTAAATATCGGGTAACCAAGGAAAGGGCTTCTTGGTTACCCGATGTTTACCATGGTTACCAGCATCCGCAGAAGACGGCTCCCTGCACATTCAGTTGTTGCTCTCTCGCTGTCACACACAGTGATGTGTGCTTCACAGCGGGAGAGCAACAACTAAAAAATGGTCCAGGACATTCAGCAACAATCGGCGACCTCACAGCAGGGGCCAGGTTGTTGCTGGATGTCACACACAGCGACATCGCTAGCAACATCGCTGTTGTGTCACAAAAGTCGTGCCTCAGCAGCGATGTTGCTAGCGATGTTGCTTAGTGTGACGGTACCTTTATTTGTGTAGGGATCAAATCACTAGCCTCTGTAAACATGTCTGCTGATAAAGATGCAAGTGAGTAATTGATAAAAATGTCACCAGCACAGTCCTTTAATCAGGGAAAGTGCAAAATGCAGTATGGCCTAGCCTTCTTTAAGCACACGAATAAGGCTAGCTTCACATCGGCGGTATTCTGCCGCAATGCTGGATCAAGCACAAATGCGGTACAGTTCAATACAGTAAATGGAATCACATTATGAACAAAACATGCATGGTCATGTCATATATATTACATTATATACACAGAGGAGGGAACAAAAACCTACATAATATCCCCCCGGGAAAGTGCCAACTTTATGGAACATATTGAAAACGAGAACAAAGGAGATAAGGCACAAAAAAAAAAAAAAAAAAAAAAAAAAAAAAAAATTGTACAAAAATTATAATTTTTATTGTTGTAGAAAAATACACAATGTAAAAAAACAAGAATAATTACAAAAAAAAAAATGGAAGGATCACGAGAGATTTAGAATGACTAAGGATAAAAGTGGACTCACGGTACATGCATGATATGGACCCCTACCACCAACAAAACCTACATATGAGAGATAACATAGATCTAGTCAAGTAGGTACCAATGGTATAGTGGAAACAGAATAAATTGTTCAGCTCACCAATATTACAGTCTTGCAGTGGAGATCCAGCGCACGGATGGTTAGGAATACCAAGCAATAGCAATAAAGATGTATGAATCCAGCGCAGACTTGAATAAAAAAGTTTTTTCTTTCTTTATTGGAATAATAGAATGAATAAAAAAATCCAGGGACATGCAAAAGTAAATTGTAAAACTGGGGCTAGAATTTACTTTTGCATGTCCCTGGATTTTTTATTCATTCTATTATGCATGTCATCAAAGTGCAGTGCGATAAACGCAGAGGCAGGCCGGGCAGGAGATGGGGAGAAAGTGCTCCCTCCCTCTTCTCCACAGCTGTGACCTAATCGCAAGATCGCATCACAATCGCATGACCCTTGGCTGACGCACGTAGCAGAGGGTCATTAGCATATCGCTACTGATGCTATAGGAATGGAAGCTATACGCTAGTGGAAGCGTACCCTAAGGGTTCTTTTCCACTTGCAATTTCTATGTGCGAGTGTGATCAGATAAAACATCGGATTGTACTTGCACCAGTGTTAATGAGGCAGTGTCCTATTTGTTACTTTTCTTCGTCACGAATCGTGCTCTCTGTGCAATTCCAGCATGCTGCGTTTGCAGTGAGTCTCGGCTCACGCACCCACATACAAGCCTATGGGCGCGAGTGCGACTGCAGTGCGATATACGCAGAGACAGTGGAGGAGATGGGGAAAAGTGCTGCCTCCCTCTTCTCTGAGGGCTGCTTCTCACTTGCGAGTTTCTCGCAGTAGAGCAATGCGAGAAAAACTCGCATTGGAATCGGACGCATGTTAGTCAATGAATCAGCTCGCATCTGCGATTTTTTTCTCAGTCCAAATCGGACCGAAAAAAAAAAAAAAAAAAAAAAAAAAAAAAATCGCAGCATGCTGCTTTTTTGCGAGTTTCTCGCACCATTTGTCCCAATGATTTCCTATGGAAGGGGATTAAAAGTAGCATCACACACGCGCACCAGCGTTCACATTTGCGAGTGTGGCAGTAACTTCGCTCATTAAATATTCAACAGATGAATGTGACATCACATTCCCAAAGGTAAATTAAATGACACATGTGTAATAGCTTTTATCTAATTAAGATGTTGCATGAAACTAGCATCGCAATCGCGACACACATGCGAGCAAAAAGCATCGCACTTGCGTTGCACTCGGACCTAACGTGAACTAAAATCAGCCGAGTTTTTTTCAGCCCAGTCGGACCGATTTTACTCGCATAGATGTGTTTCCACCCTGAGGCTGTCATACGATACGATCAAATCAGTCACATGTCCTTCAGCTGACTTTCTCTTTAGGTGCAGGGGCTGTGGTGGTGGAAGAGGGCTGCCATAGAGGATTGCACCTCCTGGCAAACTAGCAGTTAGTTCTTCAAAAAGGGAGGGCTGTTCCTCCCTGACTACTTGATCAGTGCAAGACTGGCATAATTTCTTCTCATAGCCTGGCGGAAGCCTCTTGGTGCACACAACGCACTTGCAGCCTGAAGTTTTCTCCTTCTTGGGTGCATGTTTCTTGTCTCCCTAAAAGGAGAGAGAAGAGGCCGTAAATGCCTGCCCCAAGGGAGGAGAGAACTCCTACATATGTAAGTCTGATATGACATACGCATAGCCTGACCTTCCCCCAAGTTGCAGTGCACTTACTGAAGTGATGACAGCACTGGGCTCTGCAGACGCACGGCGAGTAGCGCAATTTCCCTCCATCCTCAGTTCATGAGTGCTCCTAATCCGGATCCCAGAGCAAAAAAAAAAAAAACAAAACAAAAAAAAAAAAAACACACCACACACACACACACACACAGTTGTGTCCTGACTTTTGTGATGTGGCGTCAGAAAAAGTTTTCTTTTTTTATGCACTTTTTATAATGAATTGTTTTTAAATGGAATAATTAAAGTCTGGGATTTTAGAAGATTTTCTCACTGGAATTTTTCAAGTATTTGTTCTACATGGTGGTTGACTCCACCTTCTTTCATGGTCGGGGAGAGCAAGACCCAAGCCAAGGGCGAGCGCCAGACCGCAGTGGAGCTGTGTGACTCGTGCGTTCCACTGTGGAAGGCATGATGCAGGAGGTGACACCGCTGAAGTGCCCGTGACATCACTTCCCTTGCGCCCACATCCGGCATGTGAAAGAAGATGCTTCCAGAGAGCTTGGGGAGGCCTTCAGCAAGTCAGTCTGCCCCGCTTTAACTCCTAAGGGGCGCAGGTGGAGGAGACATGTCCTGAGGAGATGGGAGCAGCGACGGAGGAGGAAGCGGGTAAGCTCCGACCTCGGCTGCCCAGGCAGCACAAAAAAAATATTGTATAGCGGTGTTCTCGTCCCCGGCCAGAGAAGCACCACAGGTAACCTCTTTGTGCCCCATGGGGACAGGAAACAACACTGGAGATGGGAGGCGTTATTTAACCTCTTGTGTTTCCAGTCCCTATTAGGGCGGAGTTAACCTCCTGTGTGCTGTCGTGGAGGGTGACTAGAGAAAATACCAACCCATTGTAAGACCCTCGCAAATGGAGGAAAAAAGTCAATTTACCACAAGTTTCAGAACTGCATAATAAATATTTAAAACAAAAATCAAACTTCAAATTTGGTCATTTTTTACCGAACAGAACAGCAGGGTTAATGTTGATGATTATGGCTTACAGCCAATGAAAACCCAAAAGTCATTATCTCAAAAAAATTACACTAATTACCACAAAAGTCCCAGAGTCATTTTTTTGGATTCTCCGGACTTCAGGTCCCTCTTTGGGGCGAGTTGAGACTCTACCTAGATTTTCCCTGCTAGTTATTCAAGGCCCTTCCTTGCCCTTCCCCATGATCCTTTTCCCCGTCATCATTCACTTTGTCCACCTTCCTCTTTCTTTCTCTCTTTATTTATTTTCCTTCGACTGACCATTATGTGCCTCTATGGTATGAATGGTAAATCTTTGCTGTTTATGTTATAGTTTATGGATTTTAAACTTTTATAATGGTTCAAGCCAGAATGATATAAATGTTCTTAAGGCTATGTGCACACTAGGCGTTTTTACCCGCGGTTTTCCTGCGGAAATTTCTTGAGAAATGTTTGAAATCTTTCTGCAGACATTTCCCAGCAAAACCTATGGGAAAAAAAAAAAATAGCTGTGCGTACGCTGCGTTTTTGTCTCAAGAAAATTCTTTGTGAAAATTTTCTTGAGAAAATGTGCATGTCACTTCTTTTCCGCAGGTACCTGCGGTATACCCCCAGTATTTCACTCCATTCACTAATGTAATCGCGAAATTCTGGGGGTATACCGCAGGTAGCAAATGATGTGCAGTATACCCCCGGTATAGCCGCGATTTACCTACGGTAATGCTCATCGCTGCCTGCAGTTTTGCAGGAAGTGATGTCATTATGCCAGGAAGAGGAAGCGGAGCAGAGTAAACACACACGTCACACTCCCTGGACGCCGCACAGAAGCGCTTCCGTGTGACCTCCAGGTGCCCGTGCAGTCTGTGTCTCACTCCAGCCCCGCGTCTGCACGCACTGCTGTGTGTCAGTATCAGCAGCTTGTCACGCTGCTGCGCAGGCAGACACTGACACACAGCAGTGCGGGCAGACGCGGGGATGCCGAGCGCTGCTGTCAGGTGAGATGAGATCATTACCTGCTGTGACGATCTCCTGCCTCCTGACATCACTGCTGTCTATGCCCATCTCGCGAGCGGCCCGAGACTGTCACTAGCGGTGACGTCACGGGCTCTCGCGATACTGCTGAGAACGCGGCGGGCATAGAAGGCAGTGACAGCGCTGATGGCAGGACTGCAGGAGATCATCACAGCAGGTAATGATCTCACCTATCCTCCTGACAGCAGCGCTCGTCATCCCCTGCAGTGACCTGGGCTGACCTATTGATGTTAGCTCAGGTCACTGCATTACTCTCCCAGCCAATGGGGAACCTTCTGTTCTTCATTGACTGGGACAGTAACTATGGTGTGGATCGTCGTGGGACCCCTACCTTATTGGATTACACCGGACCCGGATTTGATTGTTCTTGTCAATAAATTGGTGAAAGAGGGAATGTGGGGAGTGTTTTTTCAAATAAAACTTTTTTTGTTGTCTATTTTTTTATTTCTTACTGACTGGGTTGGTGATGTCGGGTATCTGATAGATGCATAACATCACTAACCCCAGGGCTTGATGCCAAGTGACATTACACATCTGGCATCAACCCATATATTACCCAATTTGCTACCGCACCAGGGCAACGGGATGAGTTGGGGCGAAGCGCCAGGATTGGCACGTCTAATGGATGCGCCACTTCTGGGGCGGTTGCAGCCTGCTATTTTTAGGCTGGAGAGTGTCCAATAACAGTGGACCTCCCTAGTCTGAGAATATCAGACCCCAGCTGTCCGCTTTACCTTGGCTGGTGATCCAATTTGGGGGGGGGGGGGGGGCACGTTTTTTGTTTTAAATTATTTAATGTAAAATAACAACGTGGGGTGCCCTCTGTTTTGGATTACCAGCCAAGGTGAAGCTGCCAGCTGTGGTATGCAGGCTGCAGCCGTCTGCTTTACCCTAGCTGGCTACAAAAGAGGGGGGGAACCTCACGTCTTTTTTTTTTTAATTAATTTCTTTTTTGGCTAAATACAAGGCTAGGCACCCTTTAGTGCCACATGAAAGTCACTAAAGGGTGCCAGCTTAGAATATGCAGGGGGGTGGGACATTATATAGGTCTTTCTCATCTATTCATCTATCCATCTTTCCCTCTATCCATTATCTGTCTATCGATTATCTATATTATTTATTGCAGTTCAGCATAAAAAAACGCAGGGACCAACCTGCGGAAAAACCATGGCAAAAATGCATGCGTTTTTTTCCGCGGTTTTGGTGCAGTGTTTTACCACAGGTGCGGTAATCTTGAACTCCCAGAAGTTTCTCAAGAAATTTTCTTGAGAAAAATCACTTTTCTAGTGTGCACATAGCCTAAATGTTCTTTATTGTAACAAACTGTATATGGCTACAACCATGCAAAGCCTTTCATGTTTAATTGCATTCTTGCTTTTTTGGTTTTGTCTCTATTTGGGGGTTTGCCTTGGTCTGCAGCCCTGCTTATTGTATCCAACCTAAATTTTTCAATAAAAAGAGTTTAAACATAATTACCACAAAACACCTGCAAAAGGTTTCCTAAGCGTTTAAAATAGTCCTAAGGCCCTGTACCCACAGGAGAAAATACCTGTAGATTTTGCCGCGGAAAACCTGCGGATTTTCCAGACAAATCCGCAGGTTTACGCAAGTACAGACACTCCCCATGTTATCCTATGAGATTTGGGGAGTGCTGTATCAATGCTGTGGTTTTTGCTGTTGCGGAAAATGCTGCAGATTTCCCGCAGCCGCACATGACTGCATGTCCATTATTCATGCGGATTGTTCGGCACGGATCTATTCTCTATACTTACCTGCCTTGAATGAAGACACTGGAGACTCTTCCTTCAGTTTAGAAGAGCAAGACTGAGCCAGGAGCAAGCTGCAAGAGGTGGGTGGGGCTTGCACAAGCTGCGGTCATGTGACCGCCCAAGCTCCGGTCATCCGACAGCCGGAGCTCGTCCAGGAGCCGGCCGGAAACCAAGTTGCTGTGAGATACACAGGGCTGTGGAGTCAGTGAGCCAAACCTTCGACTCAGACTCCACGACTCCGACATATATTGCTTATAGTTAGGTGAAAAATTTATTGTAGTACATGAGCATGTGTATGTGAACATCAGACATTTAATCATTTTTATGATACAATAATCAAGATATTTGGATAGAACATAAAATATATTTATTGGAACACACACACACACACACACACACACACAATTTACATATTGTATTACATATTTACAATTAGTTTTGTGTTCTAAAGTTGTATTCCAATAAATATATTTTATGTTCTATCCAAATATCTTGATTATTGTATCATAATTATTAAATGTCTGATGTTCACATTGCTTATATTTAAGTGAAAAATTTAATTGTAGTACAATGTACTAAATATTATTTAGTATGTTTTTGTTGAAAACTGTTTCTTGCCACTTACATAGTGTTATATAAGTGGCAAGAAACAGTTTTCAACAAAAACATACCAAATAAAGGCCCTGTCACACACACAGATAAATCTTTGGCAGATCTGTGGTTGCAGTGAAATCATGGACATTTTGTTCCATGTGTACACAGCCAGAAACCTGGCACCGATTGTCCACAATTTTTCTACAGCCTCAGATCTGCCTGTGTGTGTGACAGAGCCTGAACATTTGTGCAGTCCATGAATTTGTTCTACGAAATAGAATTGCCTTCATCAGATCCTCCTTCGCAGATGACCTCAAATCTGACCTAATAATTTTAAGGCTAGAGAACAACCTCTCTACAGTAACTTGGGCTGGAGGCAAAGCCGTAACCACATGGGCAACATCTCTAACAATTTCCGGGTATAAAGGAATTGCCTCATGCACAGTCAGTTTTGATGAACGGTTGAATGTTTCTATTTTTTTGAGAGCAAGTGAAAATTTTTACTGAAATCTGGTCAATCTGCTGCTATAGGAAACGGAGTGAAATCTTGCGGCAATGCTTTGCCTGCTCCATGTCATCCAAATACTTGACAAAGTTAAACTCCTCATCTGATGAGGATGAAGATATGGCAGCAGTAGCATGGTCAGGCCCCAAATCCTCTTGCACCTGGCAGTCCTGTAGCTGCTCATCCTAAGGCCCAGTACCCACGCTGTGTAGTTTTGATGCGTATTTTCAAAAATCTGCAGCAATATCTGCATGTCCATTGTGAAGCCAGCAAAGTCTATGACAAGTCAGAAGTGCTGTGCCCACGTTCCTTATTTTTCTCTTGCGTATTTGGTGCAGAAAAAAAGAAATCTGCACCAAATACGCAAGGAAAAAAATACTCAACGTGGGCACAGCACTTCTGACTTCTCAGACTTTGCTGGCTTCACAAAGGACATGCAGATATTGCTGCAGATTTCTTAAAATCTGCGGCAAAATACGCAGCGTGAGCACTGGGCCTAAGGCCCCCTTCACATGCACCTGTCTCCAGTAAGTGCTCGCATGTACCGGAGACACGGGCACACGTAAACCCATTAAAATCAATGGGTTTATGTGCACGCACGTGTGCAGCCATTGGCCCGTGCCTCCGTGTGGAGCATACGTGTGTCCGTGTGCTCCACACGGATGCATGTCAGTGTTGCTCCCGCAGCACGGGTGTCACACGGCCCGCACCCGTACCACACGGATTTAGTGTGGATGCGGCCCCGTGTGACACGCGCCGGAGAAAACACACGTGTCAGAGGAAAAAAAAAAACAAAAAAAAAAAAAAAAACACACCTTTACTCACCTTCTCAAGCCCTGCAGTCTCTGCCGCTGCTGTCACTTGCTGCCGACCACCGCTCATTATGCTCCTTTAATATTCACTTCACTGCGGCGGAAGCAGCAGCAGCGGAGAGTCGGCAGGGCTGGAGACCGAAGATCAGCACCACGGACAGCGACGCCAGGCACAGGGGAGTAGAAATTATCCGTTCTCCGTGTGTTATCATGGATAACACACGGAGAACACACGTAGTGCCATAAACACGGCACATGGAGGGGAAACGCATCTTTGACACGTCCGTGAAAATCATGCATGTGTTTCACGGACACGTGAAGGGGACCTAACTGCTACCTCACTCAAAGCTTCTTTTCCTTTAGTAAGCTGTTGATCATCAAGCAGTAT
>NW_027443057.1:0-62147 GCF_048569485.1 Anomaloglossus baeobatrachus
TCGGTATGAATACACAAATGTAGAAATTATTGGATTTGAACAATCCGAACCCGAATATTTTAGCATTCGCCCATATCTAGTCATCACTAATGATAATTTTAAGGATGTCTAAAACTGATCAACTGGGAAAAGGTTGTTGCATTACTCGTAAATCAAATGCCATGTCCTTCTTCAATTTGTCCAATTATTAATACCAGGTTTTGGTTAAAATGAGGCTACCATTTCAAGGTTAATTTTTCATCAAGGAGAAACTACGCTGAAAATCTATCTTTTGAATCATGTGCATTGAATATTTTTTTGGTATGGTATCAGAGGACTCAGAAGGAAAAATGTATGTAACAAAATTAAAACATTGTCGTCCATTTGGCTTACCCCTAATCTATTAATTTTACACTAGGTGGTAAGATAGATGACATCTTTATTATCTGGAGGGGTACCGGTCCTGAACTGCAGAGCTTCATGACTTGGTTGAACAATAACCCATATAACATCAAACTAACCTATAAGGCAGATCGGGAGGCAATTGTTTTTCTGGACTATAATATAAAAATGGGGTACCAGACAGAAAAGGGTTCTCCACGGGTACAATTATTATCAACAAGCAAGAGGGAAGAATCTTTTGCCTCACAGATACATTTCATCTCCAAGTTAACAGTCAGAGGGGGGCGATCAGGCAGATCTTGAACAAACACTGGTCGTTACTGAAGACCGACTAGAGTTTGAACGACGTTTTACTCATCGCCCACTCTTACCTGTTAGAAGGGGGAAAAGCCTAAAGGATATGCTGGTGAAGAACCATTACGTACCTAGGGTGGTATCTCGCATTGAGAAAGGGAGTCCCAAATTTGGTTGTTTTCCTTTTGTCTGCCCAGAGATGTTGTCAGCTTGGGATGGACCTAAAGAGTATAAAATAAAAAGTTACAAATCATGCAGTAAAAGTCACGTTATCTATTATGCAGTATGTGGCTGTAGCCTAATTTATATTGGGTTAACATCAAGGGAACAACGCGTCCGCACGAGGGAACATGTTAGGGACATAATTGCGGTGTGTGATGTTGTGGATCTTGATTCCCTGAGGATGATCCAGAGACATTTCAAGCTGCGCCATGACTGTGGTCCCACAGGATTGAAAATTTGTGGTATCGCAAGGTCCATTTAGAATCTAGGGGTATATATATATACACATATTACTATATGAATTTTGTCTCTGCATGATATAGGGACATTAGAAAATCTTTTAAGGACTATACATGGTCATATTCTTTAGGCTAAGGCTGATTCTCCTTATGTTTGGATGATTTTCTTACCACCCTGGTCGTGCCCTTTCACTTGCCAGTAGTAGATATGGTCTCGTTGGGTGCGCATGTGCGGGGCTGCCTCAGCATGAGTCCCCACCAAGGGAGCTTCCTTAGAAGGATGCATGGGTTAACTGACGTTAGTGGAAGTATTCTTCCGATCCACGCTTCCCCTGGAATGACTGGATGAGGCGGACTCTATGTGCGGCGTCCCACCCCCTGCACGCGCCCAAACAGCGACGATCTCGCCCAAGACACCACATAATAAAACATGCACATTACACTTTCCTCAAGCAAGGAAGCCAGGTGAGAAACGCGTGTCAGGGCTACTCAAAACATCCAGTTATAAGTGCACTTTATAGGTGAGTCCGGATCACGATGATTCATGGCTGTTAGCTCTATCGGTAATAGTAATGGTAGCCTTTGAGGCTTAGGCTGCGTTACATGGGTGATATTAGATTTTTGTGTTGTTATAGCGCCACCAGGTGGCCATCTGTATTAGTACATGCAGTGGTACCTGCAATGTATTTCAATGACCCCGATCCTGCTGTACCGGAAGTCGCCGGATCCTGATAGACAGAATCCTGTTTTTTGTACTGAGCATGCCCAGAAAGCAGCTTGGCATGGTCAATACAGAAATCTCCCTCTCTCTCAGACAGAAGACCAGGATCGTGAAGGGGTGAGAGGGAGTAATAAAGATGGAGTCCCTAAGTGTGTCTGTGTATTTATTTCTAATAAAGTGTCTGTGTATTTTTTTCTAATAAAGTATTTTTTCTGTGTGATGTCTTTTTTTTAACCCTTTATTGGAGATTCTTAATGGCCGGGTCAAACTTGGCCTGACATTAGCAATCTCAGGCTTTATATATATATATATATTTATATTTAGGTCATATAAGCAGTGGGGGTTAGCAGCCAGTAGCTGCTTGGGTTACCTTAGCAATAGAAAATGCAGCGGGATTCCACACATTTTATTTTTTTTACCCCCTAACCCTAGAGTTAGGGTTATGTGTTTGGGGTTTTTGTTTATTTTTTAATGAATTTAAAAAAAAAAATACTCATGGGCTACCGAGAACCCGAGCATTTTAGTGCTCACTCATCCCTACTTCTAACCATACAGCCAGCAGATCAAGTAATCTGATCAGCTGACTCCAGTGTTGGCCGATTACTTGTTCTGGGTCCCCCTGCATCCATCGCAGCGTGTGCTGCCTGTGAGGTCAGCTGAATTCGGCCGACACTGGAGTCAGCTGATCTGAACTCTGTTGAACTCCAGCCCGAACACTCTGCGATAGATGCAGGGGGACACAGAACAAGTAATCGGGCAACACTGGAGTCAGCTGATCTGAACTCAGCTGAACTCATGATCACACAGCCCGAACATGGTCACACGTGATCGGCAGCAGGCAGTGATTGCTGTTAACCTGCATCCATCACAGCGTGTGCGGGCTGTGAGATCAGGAGTTCAGCTTATTCCCGATCAGCTGACTCCAGTGCCAGCCGATAAATTCTGTGTTCCCCTTCATCCATCACAAGTAGAAGTAGAAGCATACAATAAAATAACAATTGCGGTTGCATGCGTTGCACATTCAATCCACAGGATCCGGTCATATGCGGTTTGCATCCTGTCAAATGTGAAAGTAGCCTTACAGCTGGAGCAGGAAGAAGAAAGACAAGATGGCAGACTTACTTTGGGAGCTTACAGGAAGAAATCGCACAGACCAATTTTTGGGGCTCCACTCAAGGGGATCTGGGGCTGAGAAAAAAAGGAGACCGTCAGCTGATGATGAAATAGCTAGCAAAGTTATTGATCATTATCTCAAACCCATTGCCTCCTCTCTCTAGTCCGGCATTTCCTCTCTGCGGCGATCGCCATCCTCCTTCTTCTGAGGCCCATGTGCATGACGCGTCGTACATCATGCTCACTAGCTGGCATTGAGGTCCTGCGCAGGCGCACTTTGATCTGCCCTGCTCAAAGCAGATCCATGTATTGTAGTGCATATGCGTAAGAGATCTTTAACCCCTTAACGATCTGGTGGCTATCATGATAGCACAGGGTCATGTGATGACTCCTGTAGCTCACATGACTCAGGTCCTGTAAGAAAAAGCCAAATATTGGCTGTTACAAGAGATGATAATTTCTCCCAGTCTAAATTGTGCTGCTCTGATTGGGATAAATAAATGAGTGATCAGACAGCTGATCCTAATAGCCCCCTAGGGGTACTTGTCAAATTTAAAAAAAAATGTAAGAAAAAGTTTTGAAAAAGTAAAAAAAAAAGTAAAAACACCTAAAAGTTTAAATCATCCCTCTTTTGCCCCACTGAAAAATAAAGGGTTAAAAAAAATATATTCACACATTTGGTATCGCTGTCTTCAGCCCGATCTATCAAAATATAAAATCATTTGTTCTGATTTTTAAACGGCGTAGCAGCAAAAAAATTCCAAATGCCAAAATTACGCTTTTTGGTTGCCACAAATCTTAAGCAAAATGCAATAACAGGCAATGAACACATAGCATCTGCGCAAAAATGATACTGTTAAAATTGTCAGCTCGAGATACTAAAAAAAGCCATCACTGAGCCATAGATTTAAAAAAATGAGAACGCTATGGGTCTCAGAAAATGGCGCAAAACGTCTGTCACTTTTTTCGGACAAACTTCTGATTATTTTTTTAACCCCTTAGATTAAAGTAAACCTATTCATGTTTGGTGTCTACAAACTTGCAGTAACCTCAGGCATCACAGCAGCACATCAGGTTTACCATATAGTGAACACAGTGAATAAAATGTCTCAAAAACAATAGAGCAATCACACTTTTTTTTGCAATTTCTCCACATTTGGATTTTTTTTGCCATTTTACAGTACACTGCATGGTAAAACTCACAGTTTCATTTAAAATTACAGCTCATTCTGCAAAAAATGAGCCCTCACATGACCATATTGACTGAAAAATAAAAAAGTTACGTCTGTCAGAAGAATGGCAAACCCCCCACAAATACCGAAAAGTGTAAAGTCGGCCGGTCGTGAAGGGGTTAATCTTTCCTCGCGCCTGCACATTACAGTACTTTCATTAGCAGGGCAGATGAATGCGCCTGCGCAGGACCGCAATGTCGGCTCGTGTGGATGACGTAGACACATCATCCACACCGGACTGGGAAGAAGGAGGCCGAAGATCGCAGCAGAGAGGATGCGTCAGACCTGAAAGAGGAGGCACCGCACTGGAGAGCTGCGACACCCATTGGACTGGACCCACCCTAGGTGAGTATTATAAAAGTACTTTTTCCGTTTTACAGAGCGGCCTAGGCTCTTATATACAGTATTTTGGAATGCTGTATATAAGAACTCAGTGGTATTGGACACAGCTTGTAGTCCCCAAATCTGGTGACAGATTCCCATTAAAAAATCGGAAGGAACACAAACTTACACAATAAATCACCAACATATTTGTGCTTCTAAGGGCGTGATTTATTACGCCCAGTATCCATGCCAGAAAATCTACATAGGAATGACCACAAGAGACTTAACCTCTTACAGACATTGGACGTACTGGGTACATCGTAGATAATGGCGGTGTAATCATCGTCGGCTGCTGCTGCAGTCAACCGGCACCGATTTCCGCACATATATGCTGATCTGAACAGCAGACATGTGTAGCTTACAAGCAAGGGTGGATCCACGAATCACCCATGCCTTTTAATCTTTTAGACCGCGCTGTCAATTACTGACAGCGCAATGTAAATGGCCATGGCAGGGAAATTTCCTTTCCTCTACGCTATCGGAGTCCCCGTGACGCGATCACGGGAAACCGATGGTTGCCATGGTAGCACAGGGTTATGTCATGACTCATGTCGCTATCATGACTCACATCCTGTTACAGCCGGCTGGTTGTAACAGGACAGCAGCATTTCAGCTGATCAGAGCTCTGCCGCTCTGATCAGCAGAAATGAACAAGCGATCAGACAGCTAATCCTTACCCCTAGGGGGACTATTAAAATAAAAAAAGTTTAAAAAAAAGTTTTAAAGAATTAAAAAAAACAACTAAAAATTTAAATCACTCCCCATTCGCCCCACTAAAAATCAAAGGGTTAAAAAAATAATAAATATACACTCATTTGGTATCACAGAGTTCAGAAATGCCCAGTCTATCAAAATCTAAAATGAATTAATATAATCGGTAGACGGCGTAGCCGTACAAAAAAAATTCCAACCGGCAAAGTTAAGTTTTTTGGTCTTCGCAAATTTTGAGCAAGATGCAATACCAGGGAGTCAAAACGTAGCATCTGCGCAAAAATGGTTCGGCTAAAAATGCAAACAAATAAGCCATCAGTGAGCCCCATATCCCGAAAAATGAGAACACTACAAGTTGCAGAAAATGGCGCTGAAAGTGCTCCAATTTTTTGGACAAACCTTTTTTTAACCCCTTAGATAAAAGTAAACCTAAACATGTTTAGTATCAACGAACTCATACCAACCTGAAGTATCACACCCACCCATCAGTTTTACCATAAAGTGAACACGGTGAATAAAGTACCCCATAAACCATTGTCCAATCACACTTTTTTGTAATTTTTCCGCACGTGGAAATTTTTTGCTGTTTTCCAGTACCATATATGTTAAAACTCATGGTTTCACTTAAAAGACCAATACGTCCCGCAAAAAACAAGCCCTCTTATGGCAAGATTGACGGGAAAAATAAAAAAGTTACGACTCTCGGAAAAAGGGGAGCAAAAAACAAAAACGGAAAAATCGTCCAGAGGTTAGGGGGTTAAAGGTGTGAGTCCGTGAGCACATCAGGGACATTGAGAAAACAAAGACTCTGCATGAGACGGAACACCTAAAATCCCTACCAAAACATTTCCAATTGTACCATAAATCTGACTCAAGCAAATTAATTATAAAGGCCATAGATCAGAGGTTAGAGGTGGTAACCTATTTAAGGCCCTTGCGCAACTTGAGTCACTGGATTTATAGATTGGACACAAGGACTCCTATTGGGCTCAATGAGAGCTTTGGCTGCTTTCTTTAATTGGGTATTTTTATGTGGTGTGAGAATGGGACTGTTTGTGTTAAAATTATTTTTAATAGTTTTTTTATCCATAATTTAGAGGTCTGTATATGCTAAAACCATACCTGTGGTGGTCTGCAAATTTTGAGGTACTTCACTCGACCCGCTCAGTAACTTAGATGTTGATTTTGATTGGGTCTTTTCCCTGAATGAAGTGCCTATGAGAAAATAAGAAAAAAGATTATTATCTAAGAAAAGTGGAGAACAACATTGTACAACAATTTAATTATAGTTTGGATACAACTAATATTTAATACATTTACTCAATAATTTAGTTTTTTGCATTTCTTGATTTTGCTTGCCTTATGGCATGTCATTTTTAATTTTGCATATAATATTTCTGTTTACACAACAACATGAACACTATGCACTTTTTTGTTTGTCTATTGATTAGTGATGGACAGACCCGGACTGTAAAATTTAGAATCCGAGAGGTTTTAAAAATACCCGAGTACTGGACCCGGGCCTGGAGTTCTCAGGGAACTCCGGATAAAGATCCGGAACCTTTGGAAATAAAAAATAAAAAAAGGAAAAATAAAGAAAATAAGAATAAAGCAGGCGCGTTATAACAATAGCAGCCCACAGCCACTCAGGATTGTCACATCCATTAGATGTGACAATCCTGGCACTCTACCCGATTCTTCCCGATTCCCCTGGTGCGGTGGCAATCAGGCTAATAAGGGGTTAATAACAGCTCACATCTGCCACTAAGCCCTAGATTAGCAATGGCAGGGTCTATGAAAACCCTACCCCCATTACTAATCTGTAAGTGAAAATAAATAAACACAAACACAAAATAAGATAAAAACAACACCCTCTTTCACTCCTTTATTAACCCCAAAAACACCCAGGTCTGATGTCATCCACACGAGGTCCCATAACGATTCCAGCTCTGCTACATCTGAAGTGACAGTGCGTGGGCATAGAATATGACCACCCGCTGTGATCTTAAGGCAGAGAATGAGTCGCAGCGATGTGTGGTGACGTAACTTAGGTTATTTGCGGTCACAGCTGGAGCTGCCCATTGTCATCCACCTATGATCGCAGGTAACCTGACCTCATTGAACTGAGTGACCACTACTATCCATAAAAGTGGCGTAATACTTTGGCAAAATTACTCCCAGAAATAAAATGTGAGTCAGAAATACATTCAGGCATCTTCCGCATGCTGTTGCCATTCAGTTTCAACAATTTTCCATCCATTGCAATATTTTTACAGCCCTCGCAGGCCTATTTCCAACGTCCTCTGGAAAATTATTCGAGTTTCCCATTGACTTGGATTGGGTTCGTTATTCGGTATGAATACACAAATGTAGAAATTATTGGATTTGAACAATCCGAACCCGAATATTTTAGCATTCGCCCATATCTAGTCATCACTAATGATAATTTTAAGGATGTCTAAAACTGATCAACTGGGAAAAGGTTGTTGCATTACTCGTAAATCAAATGCCATGTCCTTCTTCAATTTGTCCAATTATTAATACCAGGTTTTGGTTAAAATGAGGCTACCATTTCAAGGTTAATTTTTCATCAAGGAGAAACTACGCTGAAAATCTATCTTTTGAATCATGTGCATTGAATATTTTTTTGGTATGGTATCAGAAGACTCAGAAGGAAAAATGTATGTAACAAAATTAAAACATTGTCGTCCATTTGGCTTATCCCTAATCTATTAATTTTACACTAGCTGGTAAGATAGATGACATCTTTATTATCTGGAGGGGTACCGGTCCTGAACTGCAGAGCTTCATGACTTGGTTGAACAATAACCCATATAACATCAAACTAACCTATAAGGCAGATCGGGAGGCAATTGTTTTTCTGGACTATAATATAAAAATGGGGTACCAGACAGAAAAGGGTTCTCCACGGGTACAATTATTATCAACAAGTAAGAGGGAAGAATCTTTTTCCTCACAGATACATTTCATCTCCAAGTTAACAGTCAGAGGGGGGCGATCAGGCAGATCTTGAACAAACACTGGTCGTTACTGAAGACCGACTAGAGTTTGAACGACGTTTTACTCATCGCCCACTCTTACCTGTTAGAAGGGGGAAAAGCCTAAAGGATATGCTGGTGAAGAACCATTACGTACCTAGGGTGGTATCTCGCATTGAGAAAGGGAGTCCCAAATTTGGTTGTTTTCCTTTTGTCTGCCCAGAGATGTTGTCAGCTTGGGATGGACCTAAAGAGTATAAAATAAAAAGTTACAAATCATGCAGTAAAAGTCACGTTATCTATTATGCAGTATGTGGCTGTAGCCTAATTTATATTGGGTTAACATCAAGGGAACAACGCGTCCGCACGAGGGAACATGTTAGGGACATAATTGCGGTGTGTGATGTTGTGGATCTTGATTCCCTGAGGATGATCCAGAGACATTTCAAGCTGCGCCATGACTGTGGTCCCACAGGATTGAAAATTTGTGGTATCGCAAGGTCCATTTAGAATCTAGGGGTATATATATATACACATATTACTATATGAATTTTGTCTCTGCATGATATAGGGACATTAGAAAATCTTTTAAGGACTATACATGGTCATATTCTTTAGGCTAAGGCTGATTCTCCTTATGTTTGGATGATTTTCTTACCACCCTGGTCGTGCCCTTTCACTTGCCAGTAGTAGATATGGTCTCGTTGGGTGCGCATGTGCGGGGCTGCCTCAGCATGAGTCCCCACCAAGGGAGCTTCCTTAGAAGGATGCATGGGTTAACTGACGTTAGTGGAAGTATTCTTCAGATCCACGCTTCCCCTGGAATGACTGGATGAGGCGGACTCTATGTGCGGCGTCCCACCCCCTGCACGCGCCCAAACAGCGACGATCTCGCCCAAGACACCACATAATAAAACATACACATTACACTTTCCTCAAGCGAGGAAGCCAGGTGAGAAACGCGTGTCAGGGCTACTCAAAACATCCAGTTATAAGTGCACTTTATAGGTGAGTCCGGATCACGATGATTCATGGCTGTTAGCTCTATCGGTAATAGTAATGGTAGCCTTTGAGGCTTAGGCTGCGTTACATGGGTGATATTAGATTTTTGTGTTGTTATAGCGCCACCAGGTGGCCATCTGTATTAGTACATGCAGTGGTACCTGCAATGTATTTCAATGACCCCGATCCTGCTGTACCGGAAGTCGCCGGATCCTGATAGACAGAATCCTGTTTTTTGTACTGAGCATGCCCAGAAAGCAGCTTGGCATGGTCAATACAGAAATCTCCCTCTCTCTCAGGCAGAAGACCAGGATCGTGAAGGGGTGAGAAGGAGTAATAAAGATGGAGTCCCTAAGTGTGTCTGTGTATTTATTTCTAATAAAGTGTCTGTGTATTTTTTTCTAATAAAGTATTTTTTCTGTGTGATGTCTTTTTTTTAACCCTTTATTGGAGATTCTTAATGGCCGGGTCAAACTTGGCCTGACATTAGCAATCTCAGGCTTTATATATATATATATTTATATTTAGGTCATATAAGCAGTGGGGGTTAGCAGCCAGTAGCTGCTTGGGTTACCTTAGCAATAGAAAATGCAGCGGGAGTCCACACATTTTATTTTTTTTACCCCCTAACCCTAGAGTTAGGGTTATGTGTTTGGGGTTTTTGTTTATTTTTTAATGAATTTAAAAAAAAAATACTCATGGGCTACCGAGAACCCGAGCATTTTAGTGCTCCCTCATCCCTACTTCTAACCATACAGCCAGCAGATCAAGTAATCTGATCAGCTGACTCCAGTGTTGGCCGATTACTTGTTCTGGGTCCCCCTGCATCCATCGCAGCGTGTGCTGCCTGTGAGGTCAGCTGAATTCGTCCGACACTGGAGTCAGCTGATCTGAACTCTGTTGAACTCCAGCCCGAACACTCTGCGATAGATGCAGGGGGACACAGAACAAGTAATCGGGCAACACTGGAGTCAGCTGATCTGAACTCAGCTGAACTCATGACCACACAGCCCGAACATGGTCACACGTGATCGGCAGCAGGCAGTGATTGCTGTTAACCTGCATCCATCACAGCGTGTGCGGACTGTGAGATCAGGAGTTCAGCTTATTCCCGATCAGCTGACTCCAGTGCCAGACGATAAATTCTGTGTTCCCCTTCATCCATCACAAGTAGAAGTAGAAGCATACAATAAAATAACAATTGCGGTTGCATGCGTTGCACATTCAATCCACAGGATCCGGTCATATGCGGTTTGCATCCTGTCAAATGTGAAAGTAGCCTTACAGTTGGAGCAGGAAGAAGAAAGACAAGATGGCAGACTTACTTTGGGAGCTTACAGGAAGAAATCGCACAGACCAATTTTTGGGGCTCCACTCAAGGGGATCTGGGGCTGAGAAAAAAAGGAGACCGTCAGCTGATGATGAAATAGCTAGCAAAGTTATTGATCATTATCTCAAACCCATTGCCTCCTCTCTCTAGTCCGGCATTTCCTCTCTGCGGCGATCGCCATCCTCCTTCTTCTGAGGCCCATGTGCATGACGCGTCGTACATCATGCTCACTAGCTGGCATTGAGGTCCTGCGCAGGCGCACTTTGATCTGCCCTGCTCAAAGCAGATCCATGTATTGTAGTGCATATGCGTAAGAGATCTTTAACCCCTTAACGATCTGGTGGCTATCATGATAGCACAGGGTCATGTGATGACTCCTGTAGCTCACATGACTCAGGTCCTGTAAGAAAAAGCCAAATACTGGCTGTTACAAGAGATGATAATTTCTCCCAGTCTAAATTGTGCTGCTCTGATTGGGATAAATAAATGAGTGATCAGACAGCTGATCCTAATAGCCCCCTAGGGGTACTAGTCAAATTTAAAAAAAAATGTAAGAAAAAGTTTTGAAAAAGTAAAAAAAAAAGTAAAAACACCTAAAAGTTTAAATCATCCCTCTTTTGCCCCACTGAAAAATAAAGGGTTAAAAAAAAATATTCACACATTTGGTATCACTGTCTTCAGCCCGATCTATCAAAATATAAAATCATTTGTTCTGATTTTTAAACGGCGTAGCAGCAAAAAAATTCCAAATGCCAAAATTACGCTTTTTGGTTGCCACAAATCTTAAGCAAAATGCAATAACAGGCAATGAACACATAGCATCTGCGCAAAAATGATCCTGTTAAAAACGTCAGCTCGAGATACTAAAAAAAGCCATCACTGAGCCATAGATTTAAAAAAATGAGAACGCTATGGGTCTCAGAAAATGGCGCAAAACGTCTGTCACTTTTTTCGGACAAACTTCTGATAATTTTTTTAACCCCTTAGATTAAAGTAAACCTATTCATGTTTTGTGTCTACAAACTTGCAGTAACCTCAGGCATCACAGCAGCACATCAGGTTTACCATATAGTGAACACAGTGAATAAAATGTCTCAAAAACAATAGAGCAATCACACTTTTTTTTGCAATTTCTCCACATTTGGATTTTTTTTGCCATTTTACAGTACACTGCATGGTAAAACTCACAGTTTCATTTAAAATTACAGCTCATTCTGCAAAAAATTAGCCCTCACATGACCATATTGACTGAAAAATAAAGAAGGGAATTTTGTTTACTTACCGTAAATTCCTTTTCTTCTAGCTCCAATTGGGAGACCCAGACAGTGGTGTATAGCTACTGCCCTCTGGAGGCCGCACAAAGAACTACACTTAAAAGTGTAAGGCCCCTCCCCTTCTGGCTATACACCCTCCCGTAGGAGTACAGATTCCTCAGTTTTAGTACCAAAGCAAGAAGGAGGAAAGCCAATAACAGTTTCAAAAACAAATTCAATCCGATAACATGATCGGAGAACTTAAGAAACAACATGAACAACATGTGCACCCGAAAAACGAAACCCTAAGAACAAATAGGGCGGGTGCTGGGTCTCCCAATTGGAGCTAGAAGAAAAGGAATTTACGGTAAGTAAACAAAATTCCCTTCTTCTTTTTCGCTCCTAATTGGGAGACCCAGACAGTGGGACGTCCAAAAGCAGTCCCTGGGTGGGTAAAAAGATACCACATGAACGGGCTGTCAGACAGCCTCTTCCTACAGGTGGGCCACCGCCGCCTGAAGGACCTGTCTACCTAGGCTGGCATCTGCCGAAGCGTAGGTATGCACTTGATAGTGTTTGGTAAACGTGTGCAGACTCGACCAGGTAGCCGCCTGGCACACTTGCTGAGCCGTAGCCTGATGCCGCAATGCCCAGGACGCACCCACGGCTCTGGTAGAATGGGCCTTCAGTCCAGATGGAATCGGAAGCCCAGCAGAACGGTATGTGTGAAGAATTGGTTCCTTGATCCACCGCGCCAGGGTGGATTTGGAAGCTTGCGATCCCTTATGCTGACCAGCGACTAGGACAAAGAGCGCATCAGAACGGCGTAGAGCCGCCGTGCGAGAAATGTAAATCCTGAGTGCTCTCACCAGGTCCAACAGATGTAAACCCTTTTCAAATTGGTGAACTGGATGCGGACACAAAGATGGTAAAGTGATATCCTGATTGAGATGAAAGGAAGAAACCACCTTGGGAGAAAACTCTGGAATTGGACGCAGTACTACCTTGTCTTGGTGAAACACCAGGAAGGGAGATTTGCAAGATAACGCCGCTAGCTCGGACACTCTTCGAAGAGACGTGACCGCCACAAGAAAAACTACCTTTTGTGAAAGCCGAGAAAGGGGAACCTCTTTCAAAGGCTCGAAAGGCGGCTTCTGGAGAGCAATGAGAACCTTGTTCAGATCCCAGGGTTCCAATGGCCGTCTGTAAGGAGGAACAATATGACAAACTCCTTGGAGAAACGTGCGTACTTTAGAAAGCTGTGCCAAGCGCTTCTGAAAGAATACGGATAGCGCGGAGACTTGACCCTTAAGAGAGCTAAGCGACAAACCTTTTTCCAACCCAGACTGCAGGAAGGAAAGAAAAATTGGCAATGCAAATGGCCAGGGAGAAAACCCTTGAGCCACGCACCACGCTAAGAATATCTTCCACGTTCTGTGATAGATCTTAGCTGAGGATGGTTTTCTAGCCTGTCTCATTGTGGCAACAACTTCATGAGATAAACCTGAGGCCGCTAGGATCCAGGACTCAATGGCCACACAGTCAGGTTCAGGGCCGCAGAATTCAGATGGAAAAACGGCCCTTGAGACAGCAAATCTGGACGGTCTGGTAGTGTCCACGGTTGGCCTACCGTGAGATGCCACAGATCCGGGTACCACGACCTTCTTGGCCAATCTGGAGCGACGAGTATGGCTCGATGGCAGTCGGACCTGATTTTCCGGAGAACTCTGGGTAACAATGCTAGAGGTGGGAACACATAGGGGAGTCGGAATTGCGACCAATCCTGAACCAAGGCGTCTGCCGCCAGTGCTCGGTGATCGTGAGACCGTGCCATGAAAACTGGGACCTTGTTGTTGTGTCGTGACGCCATCAGATCGACGTCCGGCGTCCCCCAGCGGCAACAGATCTGCTGAAACACGTCCGGGTGAAGGGACCATTCTCCTGCGTCCATGCCCTGGCGACTGAGAAAGTCTGCTTCCCAGTTTTCCACGCCTGGGATGTGAACTGCGGATATGGTGGACGCTCTGCTTTCCACCCACGTCAAAATCCGATGGACTTCTTGAAAAGCTTGGCGACTGCGTGTTCCCCCTTGGTGGTTGATGTACGCCACCGCCGTGGAATTGTCCGACTGAATCCGAATCTGCTTGCCTTCCAGCCATTGTTGGAAGGCTCGCAGGGCAAGATAGATTGCTCTGATTTCCAGAACATTGATCTGCAGGGTGGACTCTTCCAGAGTCCACATCCCCTGAGCCCTGTGGTGGAGATACACCGCTCCCCACCCTGATAGGCTCGCATCCGTCGTGACCACTGCCCAGGACGGGGGAAGGAACGACTTTCCCTGTGACAATGAGGTGGGGAGAAGCCACCAACGCAGAGAGTCCTTGGCAGTCTGAGAGAGGGAGACAGTCCTGTCGAGGGACGTCGATTTCCCGTCCCATTGGCGTAGAATGTCCCATTGTAGAGGGCGCAGATGAAACTGCGCGAACGGGACTGCCTCCATTGCTGCTACCATCTTTCCTAGGAAATGCATGAGGCGCCTCAGTGAGTGCGACTGGCTCTGAAGGAGAGATTGCACTCCAGTCCGTAGCGAGCACTGCTTGTCCAGTGGAAGCTTCACTATCGCTGAGAGAGTATGAAAACTCCATGCCAAGATAAGTCAGAGATTGGGTCGGGGTTAGATGAGACTTTGGAAAGTTGATAATCCACCCGAAACTCTGGAGAGTGTCTAGTGCCACCTTCAGACTGTGTTGGCATGCCTCTTGAGAGGGTGCCTTTATAAGCAGGTCGTCTAGATACGGGATGACCGAGTGACCCTGCGAGTGCAGAACAGCTACTACTGCTGCCATGACCTTGGTGAAGACCCGGGGGGCTGTTGCCAGACCGAAAGGTAACGCTACGAACTGCAGGTGTTCGTCGTGTATGACGAAGCGTAGGAAACGCTGATGCTCTGGTGCGATCGGCACGTGGAGATACGCATCTTTGATATCTATTGATGCTAGAAAATCTCCTTGAGACATTGAGGCTATGACGGAGCGTAGGGATTCCATCCGGAACCTCCTGACTTTTACGTGTCTGTTGAGCAACTTTAGATCCAGGACGGGCCGATACGATCCGTCCTTTTTTGGGACCACAAACAGATTGGAGTAAAAACCGTGACCTTGTTCCTGAAGAGGGACGGAGGTCACCACTCCTTCCGCTTTTAGAGCGGCCACCGCCTGCAACAGAGCATCGGCTCGGTCTGGTGGGGGAGAAGTTCTGAAGAAACGAGTTGGCGGACGAGAACTGAACTCTATCCTGTACCCGTGAGACAGAATATCCCTCACCCAACGGTCTTTGACGTGTGACAGCCAGATGTCGCCAAAGTGGGAAAGCCTCCCACCGACCGCGGGTGTGGGAATCGGAGACCGCAAGTCAGGAGGACGCCGTCTTGGCAACGGTTCCTCCGGCTGCCCTTTTTGGGCGTGACTGAGACCTCCAAGAATCTGAGCGTCTCTGGTCCTTTTGAGTCTTTTTTGACGAGGTGAATTGGGACCTGCCCGGTCCTCGAAAGGACCGATAACCAGACTGACCCTTCCTCTGTTGGGGTCTGTTTTGTCTGTGTTGCGGTAAGGATGAGTCCTTACCCTTGGAGTGTTTGATGATTTCATCCAAACGCTCTCCAAACAATCGGTCACGAGAAAAAGGCAAATTGGTTAAGCACTTCTTGGAATGAGAATCTGCTTTCCAATGTCTCAACCACAGGGCCCTACGCAAAACAACGGAGTTGGCTGACGCCACTGCCGTGCGGCTTGTAGCGTCCAGAACAGCATTAATCGCGTACGACGCGAATGCCGCCATTTGCGAGGTCAATGGTGCTACCTGCGGGGCAAATGCACGTGTGACGGAGTCAACTCGCGCAAGCCCGGCTGAGATAGCTTGGAGTGCCCATACGGCTGCAAAAGAAGGCGCCAATGACGCTCCAATCGCTTCATAGATGGATTTCAGCCAGAGCTCCATCTGCCTGTCAGTGGCATCTTTAAGTGCCGCTCCATCTTCAACTGCAACCAAGGATCTAGCTGCAAGCCTGGAAATTGGAGGATCCACTTTTGGACACTGGGTCCAACCCTTGACCACCTCAGGGGGAAAAGGATAGCGTGTATCTTTAAGCCGTTTAGGAAAACGCCTTTCAGGATAAGCGTGGGGTTTCTGGATTGCGTCTCTAAAGTCAGCGTGGTCCAGAAAAGTGCTTAAAGTACGCTTAGGGTATCTGAAATGGATTCTCTCGTGCTGCGAAGCTGACTCCTCCACAAGAGGAGCTGGTGGGGAAATATTTAACATCTTATTGATGTTAAATATAAGATCATTAACTATGGCGTCACCATCTGGTGTATCTAGATTGAGAGCGGTCCCAGGATCAGAATCCTGATCAGTTACGTCCGCCTCATCACCCATAGATTCATCTCGCTGGGATCCTGACCATTGAGATGAATGTGAAGGCCCGTCATAGCGAGCCCGCTTAGGCTGCCCGGGGCCATCATCCGAGTCAGAGTCTTCACCCTGAGGTGTATATGCCCGTCCCGGAGCTTGGAGCTGAGGGGGACCAGGGGGCAATGATTGCACAGTGTCCGTGGCCTGAAGTACAGGCCTAGCTCGCAATGTGTCAAGAATTTGTGACATAGTGAGAGACATTCTGTCAGCAAAAGCTGCAAACTCAGTTCCTGTCACCTGGACAGCATTCACAGGTGGTACACCCTGGGTCACGTCCAGCAGAGGTCCCGACTGTGCAAGCGCCGCAGGGGCCGAGCACTGCACACAATGGGGGTCCGTGGAGCCTGCCGGTAGAAAAGTCCCACATGCGGTGCAGGAAGCATATAATGTCTGTGCTTTGGCACCCTTGCGTTTTGCGGACGACATGCTGCTGGCTCTCTGCAATGTGAGAGAGTCTATAGCCAAAGGGCGACCAGCGCTATGCAATACAAAGTATTTGTAGCAACAAAATACTAAGAATACTACTGGCACAAGAGGGGGTGAGCCCTGAGGGCTGCTTACCGCCCGCTGAATAGCGGGTAAGAGGCTGCAGAATTCCTTGTCTGGGTCTCCCCGGCTCCCCTCTGCAGCTCAGCGTGTCAGCAGGAATGGCTGCCGGCGTCTGTGGAGAGGGGCGGTCCGTGGGAGTTCCCAAACAAAAGTGCGGGAAACAGTGTCCCCTCTGTGCCGATTGGGAGGGCTGGAGTATGTAAAAACGACTCCAGCCCTCAGCGCTGATGCACTGGCCAGCGTCCCGCCCCTCTCCTGACTGGCAGGTCTGGGGGCGGGAACGAACGGAAGCAGGCCGCAAAAAGCCGGGGACTCGAGTTATCAGCGCGGCCGCCGTAAAAGCGCGGGCCGCGCTGAAGTCCCCGGCGCACCACAAGTGCCAGCCGCGCCGCAGTCCCAGCGGCCGGCATGACCGATTCCTAAACGTGGCCAGCGTCCCGCCCCTCTCCTGACTGGCAGGTCCGGGGGCGGGAACGAACGGAAGCAGGCCGCAAAAGCCGGGGACTCGAGTTATCAGCGCGGCCGCCGTAAAAGCGCGGGCCGCGCTGAAGTCCCCGGCGCACCACAAGTGCCAGCCGCGCCGCAGTCCCAGCGGCCGGCGCGACCGATTCCTGGAAGTGTGCCTGCTTCAGCTAAGCTGAATGAGGCCATGGCACAAGCGCCGTAGCGCAGATGTCCCCCGGCGCACTACAACACCCAGCATGCTGCGGTGTGAGCGCCAAATGCACGGGGACACAGAGTACCTTGAGGAAGCAGGGCCATGTCCCTGATGTACTCCGCTCCATCCAGCATCTTCTCCAGGGGCTGTAGATGGAGCACGGTCTCAGTGCCTGGAGACCAGTAAATCCCACTTCACCCAGAGCCCTGTAAAAAGGGATGGGGAAGGAATCAGCATGTGGGCTCCTGCCGCCGTACCCGCAATGGGTACCTCAACCTTACAAACACCTCCGACATACAGTGGGGTGAGAAGGGAGCATGCTGGGAGCCCTGTTTATGGGCCCTCTTTTCTTCCATCCGACATAGTCAGCAGCTGCTGCTGACTAAAAACAATGGAGCTATGCGTGCGTGTCTGACCTCCTTGCGCACAAAGCTAAAACTGAGGAATCTGTACTCCTACGGGAGGGTGTATAGCCAGAAGGGGAGGGGCCTTACACTTTTAAGTGTAGTTCTTTGTGCGGCCTCCAGAGGGCAGTAGCTATACACCACTGTCTGGGTCTCCCAATTAGGAGCGAAAAAGAAAAAGTTACGTCTGTCAGAAGAATGGCAAACCCCCCACAAATACCGAAAAGTGTAAAGTCGGCCGGTCGTGAAGGGGTTAATCTTTCCTCGCGCCTGCACATTACAGTACTTTCATCAGCAGGGCAGATGAATGCGCCTGCGCAGGACCGCAATGTCGGCTCGTGTGGATGACGTAGACACATCATCCACACTGTACTGGGAAGAAGGAGGCCGAAGATCGCAGCAGAGAGGATGCGTCAGACCTGAAAGAGGAGGCACCGCACTGGAGAGCTGCGACACCCATTGGACTGGACCCACCCTAGGTGAGTATTATAAAAGTACTTTTTCCGTTTTACAGAGCGGCCTAGGCTCTTATATACAGTATTTTGGAATGCTGTATATAAGAACTCAGTGGTATTGGACACAGCTTGTAGTCCCCAAATCTGGTGACAGATTCCCATTAAAAAATCGGAAGGAACACAAACTTACACAATAAATCACCAACATATTTGTGCTTCTAAGGGCGTGATTTATTACGCCCAGTATCCATGCCAGAAAATCTACATAGGAATGACCACAAGGGACTTAACCTCTTACAGACATTGGACGTACTGGGTACATCGTAGATAATGGCGGTGTAATCATCGTCGGCTGCTGCTGCAGTAAACCGGCACCGATTTCCGCACATATATGCTGATCTGAACAGCAGACATGTGTAGCTTACAAGCAAGGGTGGATCCACGATTCACCCATGCCTTTTAATCTTTTAGACCGCGCTGTCAATTACTGACAGCGCAATGTAAATGGCCATGGCAGGGAAATTTCCTTTCCTCTACGCTATCGGAGTCCCCGTGACGCGATCACGGGAAACCGATGGTTGCCATGGTAGCACAGGGTTATGTCATAACTCATGTCGCTATCATGACTCACATCCTGTTACAGCCGGCTGGTTGTAACAGGACAGCAGCATTTCAGCTGATCAGAGCTCTGCCGCTCTGATCAGCAGAAATGAACAAGCGATCAGACAGCTAATCCTTACCCCTAGGGGGACTATTAAAATAAAAAAAGTTTAAAACAAAGTTTTAAAGAATTAAAAAAAACAACTAAAAATTTAAATCACTCCCCATTCGCCCCACTAAAAATCAAAGGGTTAAAAAAATAATAAATATACACTCATTTGGTATCACAGAGTTCAGAAATGCCCAGTCTATCAAAATCTAAAATGAATTAATATAATCGGTAGACGGCGTAGCCGTACAAAAAAAATACCAACCGGCAAAGTTAAGTTTTTTGGTCTTCGCAAATTTTGAGCAAGATGCAATACCAGGGAGTCAAAACGTAGCATCTGCGCAAAAATGGTTCGGCTAAAAATGCAAACAAATAAGCCATCAGTGAGCCCCATATCCCGAAAAATGAGAACACTACAAGTTGCAGAAAATGGCGCTGAAAGTGCTCCAATTTTTTGGACAAACCTTTTTTTAACCCCTTAGATAAAAGTAAACCTAAACATGTTTAGTATCAACGAACTCATACCAACCTGAAGTATCACACCCACCCATCAGTTTTACCATAAAGTGAACACGGTGAATAAAGTACCCCATAAACCATTGTCCAATCACACTTTTTTGTAATTTTTCCGCACGTGGAAATTTTTTGCTGTTTTCCAGTACCATATATGTTAAAACTCATGGTTTCACTTAAAAGACCAATACGTCCCGCAAAAAACAAGCCCTCTTATGGCAAGATTGACGGGAAAAATAAAAAAGTTACGACTCTCGGAAAAAGAGGAGCAAAAAACAAAAACGGAAAAATCGTCCAGGGGTTAGGGGGTTAAAGGTGTGAGTCCGTGAGCACATCAGGGACATTGAGAAAACAAAGACTCTACATGAGACGGAACACCTAAAATCCCTACCAAAACATTTCCAATTGTACCATAAATCTGACTCAAGCAAATTAATTATAAAGGCCATAGATCAGAGGTTAGAGGTGGTAACCTATTTAAGGCCCTTGCGCAACTTGAGTCACTTTATTTATAGATTGGACACAAGGACTCCTATTGGGCTCAATGAGAGCTTTGGCTGCTTTCTTTAATTGGGTATTTTTATGTGGTGTGAGAATGGGACTGTTTGTGTTAAAATTATTTTTAATAGTTTTTTTATCCATAATTTAGAGGTCTGTATATGCTAAAACCATACCTGTGGTGGTCTGCAAATTTTGAGGTACTTCACTCGACCCGCTCAGTAACTTAGATGTTGATTTTGATTGGGTCTTTTCCCTGAATGAAGTGCCTATGAGAAAATAAGAAAAAAGATTATTATCTAAGAAAAGTGGAGAAAAACATTGTACAACAATTTAATTATAGTTTGGATACAACTAATATTTAATACATTTACTCAATAATTTAGTTTCTTGCATTTCTTGATTTTGCTTGCCTTATGGCATGTCATTTTTAATTTTGAATATCATATTTCTGTTTACACAACTACATAAACACCATGCACTTTTTTGTTTGTCTATTGATTAGTGATGGACAGACCCGGACTGTAAAATTTAGGATCCGAGCGATTTTAAAAATACCCGAGTACCGGACCCGGGCCTGGAGTTCTCAGGGAACTCCGGATCATGATCCGGAACCTTTGGAAATAAAAAATAAATAAAGGAAAATTAAATAAAAAGAGAATTTTGTTTACTTACCGTAAATTCTTTTTCTTGTAGTTCCGACATGGGAGACCCAAACCATGGGTGTATAGCTACTGCCCCCGGAGGACACACAAAGTTACTACACTCAAAAACGTGTAGCTCCTCCCTCCTAGCATATACACCCCCTGCGAGCCAGATCTAGCCAGTTTAGTGCAAAAGCTGAAGGAGGACATCCACCCACAAGAAGAGACAGAGTAAAATCCGGAAGAACCGGAACCTCTGTCTACAACAATAACAGCCGGTGAAGACACACGGAACAAGAAACCTGCCAACAGGCAATAGGGAGGGTGCTGGGTCTCCCATGTCGGAACTACAAGAAAAAGAATTTACGGTAAGTAAACAAAATTCTCTTTTTCTTTATCGTTCCTTCCATGGGAGACCCAAACCATGGGACGTTCCAAAGCAGTCCATGGGTGGGAATAAACAGACAACTGAGAAGCAGGCAAACCTAACTTCACAAATGGGCGACAGACGCCGGAAAAATGCGTCTGCCCAAGCCCACGTCTGCCAAGGCATGAGCATGCCTTGGGAAGTACTTCGAAAAAGTATGCAGACTAATTCGAGCTGCAGTCTGACAGACCTACTGAGCCGTAACCTGGTGCCTGAAAGCCCAAAAAAAGGCGCCGACAGGACTGACCAAATGTGCTCTGATCCCCGGCGGGGAAGGCACTTGAGTACACTCGTAGGTCTCGGAAATGGCCGACCTAAGCCAACATCAGGGTCGGCTTAGATGCCGAGAGACCGTTACGCTGACGAACAGTCAGCACCCGAGAGGTGCACCGCCTAATAACGGCGGTGCGAGACACATAGATCCGGAGCGCCCGCACCAGATCCAGGAGATGCAACGCTTCCTCAAGCGATGAACAGGAGCCGGACCAAAGGAAGGCAGGAAAATTGCCCCGGATAAGGTGGCAGAGACCACCTTAGGGAAAAAAGGCCGGAGTCGGACGAAGACCACCTTGTCTTGATGCAAAAGACCAAAAACAAAGGGGGCGACTCCGAAAGAGTGCAGCCAGAACTCTCTGGCGGGAAATTATAGCCACTAGAAAGAGTACTTTCTGTGAAAGATGAAACAACGAAACCTCCCCAAGAGGCGCAAAGGGGGGTTTCCGGGAACCGGGAGGACCGGATCAAGGTCCCAGGTCTCCATAGGCCGCCGGAAAAGCGGAATGATGTGAGATGCGCCCTTAAAGGAGCGCACCGGAGCCAGCCGGACGATACGCCGCTGGCACATACTGACAGAGCCGAGACCTGTCCCTTAATGAGGGATAGTCCTAGCTGTAGACCGGACTGTGGAAGGGACAGGAGGGTCGGCAAGGCCAAAAAGGTCAAAGGACACTTTGGAGCTCGAGTCATAGCGGAGATGACTTCAGGAAGGATATCAGAAGTCGCCAAGATCCAGGACTCAAGAGCTACGCCGTCAATCTGAGAATCCAGAATTCTGACGGGAAAAAACGGACCTCTTGAGAAAAGGTCTGAACGGTCCGGAAGATGCCATGGCAACCCAACGGACAGAAGGAGCAGGTCAGAGTACCAAGCCTGCTTGGGTCAGTCTGGAAGAATGACCCGACGGCCCCCTTTACCGATCTTGCGCAGGACTCTGGACAAGAGGTAGAGGGTGAACTTCGAAAAGAGACAAAGCTGGGGTCAAACATGAACCAGTGTGTCTACCGCAAAACCTGAGGATTGTGGACCACGGTTGGACAGCTGAAATAGCCTGCCTCGTAGTTTTCACATCTAGGATGTGGACTGCGGATACGGTGGACTAGGAGTACCTTGTCCACTGAAGAATGTTGAGCCGCCAAGCTTGCCAGGCGGCTGAGTGTCCCGCCCTGGAAGCTGATGTAGGAAAACGCTGTCACGTTGTCCGACTGGACTCGAATGTGCCTAGCCGCCCACAGATGGTGAAGGCTTAGAGAGCCAGAAATACAGCTCTGATTTCCAGCACATTGATCCAGAGGGCTGATTCGGACAGAGTCCAAGCGCCCTGCGCTCCACGGTGGAGATATACTGCTCCCAAGGCGGATAGGCTAGCATCCTGGTGAAGATCACCCGGGACGGGCCAGAAAGGAGCGCCCCTGAGACAGAGTGGCCGAAGCCACCACTGAAACGAGCCCCTGGTCAGTGGCGAAGCCACCACCCCGTGGGAGGATTGAGTTCGCTTGTACAGCGGAAAACATCCAGTCTCAGAGGACGCAGGAGAAACTGGGCGAGGAACCGCTTCCATTGACGCCCTGTGAACCTCTGGTTCGAGTCAGAGTGGACTTGCCACCCGAATAGGACAGAGTGGCGAGAGTGAACGAAGCACTCTGCTAAGAGTCAGCACTGGATGAAGCCCCGACAAGAAGGCCGTCCAGGGCAAAAGATCACTGCCAAACCCTAGGGGGGCAGGACCCTAAACACAGCTGCCCCAATAAGAATACTCGAGGGGCCTTGGCTAACCCCAAGGGAAGAGCCACGAATTGGACCACTCCGATTGTCAAAACGTAGTCAACGCTGGTGTGAAACTGCGATTGACTCCTGTCGATAGGCATCTCTGATGCCGATGGCTACTAGAAAATCTCCTTGGGTTCTTGATTGATCCGGTGAAGAAAACACACGGAACAAAACCGAGACTCCATGTGAAGACGCCCCACCTGGCTATGCTTGAAAGGCTAAAGATCCAGGTCGGAAGGCACCGCCCTCTTCGGGGACTAGGAATAGATTTAAGCAAAAATCTCAGAACCGTTCCCAGTCGGGAACCGGTACAATTACTCCATTGGCCAGCAAGAAATGCCACAGCCTGTGAGAAGGCGGCGGCCTTGTAGCCGGGAGGAGTTGACAGAAAAAATCTGTTTGGCGGCTGGACAGAAGTCCATCCTGTAGCCAAGGGAGATATAATCTCGCCCCCACTGAACGGAGACGTGTTAGAACCCTACGTCGCCAAGTGGAGAGGGCCTGCCACGACCAAGGGGCGTGGCTAAATAGCTCGGAGGAAGCTGAGTCAGTGACAGCATCTCCTGCGGTCTTCTGAAGACGCAGCTTCGAGCCATTTGGTTCTATGAACCTGGGCCGAGCTAGAGGACGATCAGATGGAGGAACGGAAACCACCGAAACCTCAACTGATTCCTGCCATGGACAGGTTCCCTGGCTTAGGTTTGTGGCAAGGAAGAACACTCCCCGCCAAGAGCTTCCTTATTTTCACCCAGTTGGTTCCGGGGAAACTGGTCCCACCAAGGGGGAGCCCAGCAAGGAACCTCCATAGAGGCATCTGCCTTCCAATTCCGAAGCCACAGGAGCCTGCGGATAGCGAGGAAGGTAGCCCAGACCACCGCCGTGCGGCGTCCAGCATGGCAGACCTGGCAGAGGATGAAAAGAGTGAAGTCTGGAAGTTCAGGCAACCGTTTTGGGCATAGAGTCCCTGTGAGAGAATGCATCTCCTCCAGAGAAGCAGAGAAGGTACAAAAAAACCGCACTGCTGTAAAGCTGAGGAGAACGAAGCTCCTGCCGTCCTTATACCAACTTGGCCCAAAGGACAACCGGGCGGACCGCAGAACCTTAAGTGAGGAGCCATCAGCCACTGACATAACGGTCCGGGCTGAGCCACCTGAGGTGAATGAGCCCACTTCTTGACCACCATTGGTGGACAGGGGAAACACAGTCCTCAGAATCACGCTTCATGGGAAGCGAGTGTCAGAGCGGACCCTGGGCTAGTCACAGGGGCCTGAAAACTGGAGTGGTTAAGGAACACACGTTGTGTTCACCTAGATAAGGTAACACCGGTGGATTGAGGTCCAGTACAAAATTAATGTACCGTAGAATCCATATAGAGGTGCCGTCAGCCACTGATACAACTAACCGGGCTGAAAGTCTAGACACCGGAGTGGCTACCCTTGGCGAATGAGTACACTCCTTGAGCACCTCTGATGGGAGGGGGAGACAGGCCGCAGAACCCCGCTGTGGGGTCTGCAGGATAGGCTGTGGGCTTGGACGCAGCGGGCTGAAAACTGGAGTGGTTAAGGAACACACTCCTCGTCCTGTTAAAGGTATACTGATGCCTTTCTGTCAGCGGGGAATACTCCCCTGATCAGGCGGATGGAGGTCCAGTACAAGAATAATGGACGCATCCAATCATTCGCAGCTGCGTCACGTACGGACGGATCCGTCCGTGCCCGTGGTAGAGACATCCTCCTCGTCCAGTGAGTCAGCTCGAAATCGGAGCTGCGGGACGGGGAGGACAGGGGACCCTGCGTCTCCCTGTCAGGAGGACGGGGTCTGAGCCCAGAAGGAGAGTCCCTTGTGAGCTTTGCTGAGCGAAGCAGAAAACGCCCTGAGAAGGGGGCTGCATGCTCAGCAGATGCCGGGACAGCCGACTCCTGGAAATAGGATTCCCACGGGGGTCAGCCACCGAAACCGGAGCAGCTGGAGGGACCATTAATGAGCCCCCATGCTGAGGGGCCACAGTGGTTATGAGCTCGGTATAGCCGTACGAGACTACCTGCAGTGGATAATACAAAACAGCCTGCAGCCTCAGACATGCTGCAGAGGTGGGGGCTCTGTCTAGAATATCTAGAATACCCATCCACCACACAAGAACCATTACAGTGTGCCGGTTCAGGCAATATGAGGTTACATGCAGAACATGTAGTGTACAGCCTGGAGCTTTGCTGCTGGAGTGAGACATGCTGCTGAGGAGGAGGTTCTAAAATAAAGAATTAACTCCTACAGAATGCCCTGAGAGTGTATAAAAGTGCACAACCAGAGGTTGTGACTTATCAGGCCGCTATGAGTGCCATACGAATTCCAATCCTGGACCCCCAGCCAGTATTCCCTCCCTCTGCTGCAGAGCAGCCAGCGCCGACCAGTGTACTAAGACGCTGAGAAAATGGCGCCAGAGTGAGGGGGGGGGCGGGGGTTAACCCAGGAGCGGGAATCGGAGGGCGAAGGAGATGTACAGGGGAGGGAATGATCTCCTCAAAAAGGAGCGTCCTCCCCTGTGCAGAGCGGCCGGCGGGCGGCGCTGCAGTGTCCCCCTGCATGACTGACATGCAGGGGGACGAAACGAAACTAGGCCGCGGCTGAAGCCGGGGCCTAGAGTTATGCATGCGGCCGAGAATCAGGCATCGTCGGCGCGGTTCTCAGTAAAAACCGTGGAACCGGCCGGAAACACAGTAGAAAGAAGGGAATTTTGTTACTTACCGTAAATTCCTTTTCTTCTAGCTCTTATTGGGAGACCCAGACGATTGGGGGTATAGCTACTGCCCTCTGGAGGCCACACAAAGCACTACATCAAAAGTGCAAGGCCCCTCCCCCTCTGGCTATACCCCCCCCGTGGTATCACGGGTTCTCCAGTTTTAGTGCCAAAGCAAGAAGGAGGAAGCCAATAACTGGTTTAAACAAATTAACTCCGAATAACATCGGAGAACTGAAAAACCGTTCAACATGAACAACATGTGTACCCGCAAACAACAAAAAAACATCCCGAAGGACAACAGGGCGGGTGCTGGGTCTCCCAATAAGAGCTAGAAGAAAAGGAATTTACGGTAAGTAACAAAATTCCCTTCTTCTTCAGCGCTCTATTGGGAGACCCAGACGATTGGGACGTCCAAAAGCTGTCCCTGGGTGGGTAAAGAAATACCTCATGTTAGAGCTGCAAAACAGCCCTCCCCTACGGGGGTGTCACTGCCGCCTGCAGAACTCTTCTACCTAAGCTGGCATCCGCCGAAGCATAGGTATGCACCTGATAATGCTTGGTGAAAGTGTGCAGACTGGACCAGGTAGCTGCCTGGCACACCTGTTGAGCCGAAGCCTGGTGACGAAATGCCCAGGACGCACCCACGGCTCTGGTTGAGTGGGCTTTTAGCCCTGAAGGAACCGGAAGCCCCGCAGAACGGTAGGCCTCTAGAATTGGTTCTTTGATCCATCGAGCCAGGGTGGCTTTAGAAGCCTGCAACCCCTTGCGCGGACCAGCGACAAGGACAAAAAGTGCATCGGCACGGCGCATGGGCGCCGTTCGGGAAATGTAGATTCTGAGTGCTCTCACCAGATCTAGCAAACGTAAGTCCTTTTCATACCGGTGAACCGGATGAGGACAAAAAGAAGGCAAGGATATATCCTGATTAAGATGAAAAGAGGATACGACCTTAGGGAGAAACTCCGGAATAGGGCGCAGCACTACCTTGTCCTGGTGGAACACCAGGAAGGGAGCCTTGGATGACAGCGCTGCTAGCTCAGACACTCGCCGAAGCGATGTGATCGCAACAAGAAACGCCACTTTCTGTGACAGCCGAGAAAAGGAAACTTCCTTCAGAGGCTCGAAGGGCGGCTTCTGGAGAGCAACTAGTACCCTGTTCAGATCCCATGGATCTAACGGCCGCTTGTACGGGGGCACAATATGACAGACCCCCTGCAGGAACGTGCGCACCTTAGAAAGACGTGCTAGACGCTTCTGAAAAAACACGGATAGTGCCGAAACTTGCCCTTTAAGGGAGCTGAGCGACAAGCCCTTTTCTAACCCCGATTGCAGGAAGGAAAGAAACTTGGGCAATGCAAATGGCCAGGGAGACACTCCCTGAGCAGAGCACCAGGACAAGAAAATCTTCCACGTTCTGTGGTAGATCTTAGCCGAATTCGACTTTCTAGCTTGTCTCATTGTGGCAACGACTCCCTGAGATAATCCAGCAGATGCTAGGATCCAGGACTCAATGGCCACACAGTCAGGTTCAGGGCCGCAGAATTCTGATGGAAAAACGGCCCTTGGGACAGTAAGTCTGGTCGGTCTGGCAGTGACCACGGTCGACCGATCGTGAGATGCCACAGATCCGGATACCACGACCTCCTCGGCCAGTCTGGAGCGACAAGTATGATGCGGCTGCACTCGGATCTGATCTTGCGTAGCACTCTGGGCAAGAGCGCCAGAGGCGGAAACACGTATGGGAGCTGAAACTGCGACCAATCTTGAACCAAGGCGTCTGCCGCCAGAGCTCTTTGATCGCGCGACCTCGCCATGAATGCCGGGACCTTGTTGTTGTGCCGGGATGCCATTAGGTCGACGTCCGGCACTCCCCAGCGGCGACAGATTTCCTGAAACACGTCCGGGTGAAGGGACCATTCCCCTGCGTCCATGCCCTGGCGACTGAGGAAGTCTGCTTCCCAGTTTTCTACGCCTGGGATGTGAACCGCGGATATGGTGGATGCTCTGTCCTCCACCCACATTAGAATGCGCCGGACTTCTTGGAAGGCTTGCCGACTGCGCGTCCCTCCTTGGTGGTTGATGTATGCCACCGCTGTGGAGTTGTCCGATTGGATTCGGATCTGCTTTCCTTCCAGCCACTGTTGGAAGGCCAGTAGAGCAAGATACACTGCTCTGATCTCCAGAACATTGATCTGAAGGGTGGACTCCTGCGGAGTCCACGTCCCCTGAGCCCTGTGGTGGAGAAATACTGCTCCCCACCCTGACAGACTCGCATCTGTCGTGACTACTGCCCAGGATGGGGGCAGGAAGGATCTTCCCTGAGACAATGAGGTGGGAAGGAGCCACCATTGTAGGGAGTCCTTGGCCGTCTGGGAAAGCGAGACTTTCCTGTCCAGGGACGTTGACTTCCCGTCCCATTGGCGGAGAATGTCCCATTGAAGTGGGCGCAGATGAAACTGCGCAAAGGGAACTGCTTCCATGGCTGCCACCATCTTCCCTAGGAAATGCATGAGGCGCCGCAAGGGATGCAACTGGCCCTGCAGAAGAGATTGCACCCCTGTCTGTAGTGACCGCTGCTTGTCCAGCGGAAGCTTCACTATCGCTGCTAGAGTATGAAACTCCATGCCAAGATACGTTAGTGATTGAGTCGGTGATAGGATCGACTTTGGAAAGTTGATGATCCATCCGAAAGACTGTAGGGTCTCCAGCTTAGCATTCAGGCTGTGCTGACATGCCTCTTGAGAGGGAGCTTTGACCAATAAATCGTCTAGGTAAGGGATCACCGAGTGTCCCTGAGAGTGCAAGACTGCTACCACCGCCGCCATGACCTTGGTGAAGACCCGTGGGGCTGTCGCCAGACCAAATGGCAGAGCTACGAACTGAAAATGGTCGTCTCCTATCACAAAACGTAGAAAACGTTGATGTTCTGTAGCAATTGGCACGTGGAGATAAGCATCTTTGATGTCTATTGAGGCAAGGAAGTCTCCTCTGGACATTGAGGCAATGACAGAACGCAGGGTTTCCATCCGGAACTTCCTGGCGTGCACATGTTTGTTGAGCCGTTTTAGGTCCAGAACAGGACGGAACGAGCCGTCCTTTTTTGGAACCACAAAGAGATTGGAGTAAAACCCTTGCCCTTGTTCCTGAGGAGGGACTGGGATCACCACTCCTTCCGCTCTTAGGGAGTCCACCGCCTGCAGCAGAGCATCTGCTCGGTCTGGATGTGGGGAGGTTCTGAAGAACCGAGCTGGAGGACGAGAATTGAACTCGATTCTGTACCCGCGAGACAAAATGTCCGTCACCCACCGGTCTTTGACCTGTGACATCCAAATGCCGGAAAAGCGGGAGAGCCTGCCCCCGACCGGCGATGCGGAGGGAGGGGGCTGGAAGTCATGAGGTAGCCGCTTTGGAAGCGGTACCTCCATTTGCTTTCTTGGGGCGCGTGTGAGCCCGCCACGAATCTGAGTTTCTTTGCGTCCTCTGAGTCCCTTTGGACGAGGTAAATGGTGTCTTGCCCGAACCTCGAAAGGACTGAAACCTCTGCTGCCACTTTTTCTGCTGAGGTTTGGTTGTTCTGGGTTGTGGTAAAGAGGAGTCTTTACCCTTGGACTGCTTAATGATATCAGCCAATGGCTCGCCAAACAGTCTATCTCTAGATAAAGGCAAACTGGTTAAACATTTTTTGGAACCAGCATCTGCTTTCCAGTCCTTTAACCACAAGGCTCTGCGCAAAACTACCGAATTGGCGGACGCCATTGAGGTGCGACTGGTAGATTCTAGGACCGCATTGATAGCGTAAGACGCAAACGCCGACATCTGCGTGGTAAGGTGCGCCACTTGCGGCACTGCTGGATGTATGATAGCATCCACTTTTGCTAAGCCAGCTGAAATAGCCTGGAGTGCCCATACGGCTGCGAATGCCGGAGCAAACGACGCGCCGATAGCTTCATAGACAGATTTTAACCAAAGGTCCATCTGTCTGTCATTGGCATCTTTAAGTGAAGCGCCATCCTCCACTGCAACTATGGACCTAGCTGCGAGTTTGGAAATCGGGGGGTCTACCTTTGGACACTGGGTCCAGCGCTTGACCACCTCAGGGGGGAAAGGGAAACGCGTATCTTTAGATCGTTTAGAGAAACGCCTTTCTGGGTGAGCGTCGTGCTTCTGGATTGATTCTCTGAAGTCAGCGTGATCCAACAAAGCACTCAATTTACGCTTGGGATAAAGGAAACGAAACTTCTCCTGCTCCGCAGCCGCCTCTTCTGCTGAAGGGGCTGGGGGAGAAATATCCAACAGCCTATTGATGGCTGAGATAAGGTCGTTTACCATGGCATCCCCATCAGGGGTATCCAGGTTGAGAGGGGTTCCAGGAATGGATTCCTGATCACTCTCATCAGACACATCACAGGGAGACTGATTGCGCTGAGACCCTGAGCAGTGTGATGACGTCGAGGGTCTTTCCCAGCGAGCTCGCTTAGGGTGGCTGGGGCTATCATCTGAGTCATAATCCTCGGCCTGTGAAGCCGGGGACCCCCCTGTGGGCTGGATTAATTCCAAGTGAGGGGGACCTGAGGACAGAGGCCTCGCCGTGCCCAAAGACTGAGCCCCATGCATAGATTGCAAGGTTTCAAGGATTTTTGCCATAGACACAGACATATTATCCGCAAAAACTGCAAAGTCTGTCCCTGTCACCGGGGCAGAACTTACAAGCGTCTCAGCCTGGGTCACTACCTCTCCTGACTCCGGCTGGCGAAGCAGCACCGGGTCGGAGCATTGCACACAATGGGAGCCTGCTGGTAGATTAGCCCCACATGCAGCACACGCAGCACACACAGCCCTGGCCTTGGCAGCCTTGCGTTTTGAGGATGGCATGTTGCTGCTTCCACAGAGTGATCTGGGAGATGCAGCCAGAAGCGACCTCACAGTGCAAGAAATACAATATCTATATATCTGTACAGTACACCGATACACCGTGAGGCACTAGAGGGACCAGCACAGACAAATCGCTTACCGCCCGCTTAAAAAGCGGGTGTGTGGTCGCCAGATAGCCCCTAGTCCAGGTCTCCCAGAGCCTTGCGTCCTTCCTCCAGCCAGACTGCATGTAATGGCTGCCGGCGTCTGAGAGAGAAGGGGGGCGGGCCCTGGGCGTTCCTGGCTAAGAGCGGGAAGCCTGCTTCCCTCTGTGCCTAGTGTGAGGGCTGGAGCATGTAAATCAGGCTCCAGCCCTCGTCGCTGCTAGCGAACAGCGTCTCTCCCCTACCCTGAAAGACAGGGTGGGGGCGGGAACGAATCGGAGCTGCCGGCGTCCTAGGCCCAGAAAGCCGGGGACTCAATTTATAACCGCCGCCGCCGTAAAAGCGCGGACGGCGGATCCCCGGCGCACCACAAGTCACAGCAGCGCCGCCCGGTCCAGAGGGGGTCGGCGCTGCGTTCCCATACACAAAAAATCCCCCAGTAATCTGTAGGGACACTAACTCCAACGTTGCGGTCCCCGGCGCACTACAACACCCAGCCAGCCCGGAGTGTGTCTGTGCCTGCCGGGGACACAGAGTACCTGTATGATGCAGGGCCTGTCCCTGATCGTACTCCTGCTCCGTCTCCATCAGGTTCTAATGGGTCTGTGGATGGAGCCCGGCGTCAGAGCTGAGAGGCCGGCAGGATCCCACTTCCACAGAGCCCTACAAGGGGATGTGGAAGGAAAACAGCATGTCAGGCTCCAGCCCTGTACCAGCAATAGGTACCTCAACCTTACAACACCATCCAGGGGTGAGAAGGGAGCATGCTGGGGACACTATATGTGTCCTCTTTTCTTCCATCCGAAATAGTCAGCAGCTACTGCTGACTAAAATCTGTGGAGCTATGCATGGAATGTCTGACCTCCTTCGCACACAAAGCTAAAACTGGAGAACCCGTGATACCACGGGGGGGTATAGCCAGAGGGGGAGGGGCCTTGCACTTTTGATGTAGTGCTTTGTGTGGCCTCCAGAGGGCAGTAGCTATACCCCCAATCGTCTGGGTCTCCCAATAGAGCGCTGAAGAAAGCAGCATTATCAAGCAATCACTGTCCCCCACAATAAAAGTGCTCCACAATGCAGAAGGACCCTCTGAATAAAAGTCTCTATACTTAGCTTTGAGACGCAGGGCCCAGTCCCTGTGGGGTGGGGGTCAGTGCTCCGTCCAGCAGGGTCCTGCACAAGGCCTGCGGATGGAGGCCGGTCTCCTGCAAGGCAGTGAGAACCGTGTTGGCTCCAACTTCAAGCCAGAGCCCCTAAGGGATGGTGAAGGAGCGCGGCATGAAGGGCTCCTGCCCTGAAGTCAACCTTAACAGCACTGCCGCCAGGGGAGTGTCAAGGGACATGCCGGGAGTCCAGTGGACCCGCTTTTCTTCCAAATCTTTAGAAAAAATGAAAAATCAAAAAAGGATGCATGCGTGTGTGTGATCCTCCTGACACAAAGCAAGAAACTGGCTAGATCTGGCTAGCAGGGGGTGTATATGCTAGGAGGGAGGAGCTACACGTTTTTGAGTGTAGTAACTTTGTGTGTCCTCCGGGGGCAGTAGCTATACACCCATGGTTTGGGTCTCCCATGGAAGGAACGATAAAGAAAATAAGAATAAAGCAGGCGCGTTATAACAATAGCAGCCCACAGCCACTCAGGATTGTCACATCCATTAGATGTGACAATCCTGGCACTCTACCCGATTCTTCCCGATTCCCCTGGTGCGGTGGCAATCAGGCTAATAAGGGGTTAATAACAGCTCACATCTGCCACTAAGCCCTAGATTAGCAATGGCAGGGTCTATGAAAACCCTACCCCCATTACTAATCTGTAAGTGAAAATAAATAAACACAAACACAAAATAAGATAAAAACAACACCCTCTTTCACTCCTTTATTAACCCCAAAAATACCCAGGTCTGATGTAATCCACACGAGGTCCCATAACGATTCCAGCTCTGCTACATCTGAAGTGACAGTGCGTGGGCATAGAATATGACCACCCGCTGTGATCTTAAGGCAGAGAATGAGTCGCAGCGATGTGTGGTGACGTAACTTAGGTTATTTGCGGTCACAGCTGGAGCTGCCCATTGTCATCCACCTATGATCGCAGGTAACCTGACCTCATTGAACTGAGTGACCACTACTATCCATAAAAGTGGCGTAATACTTTGGCAAAATTACTCCCAGAAATAAAATGTGAGTCAGAAATACATTCAGGCATCTTCCGCATGCTGTTGCCATTCAGTTTCAACAATTTTCCATCCATTGCAATATTTTTACAGCCCTCGCAGGCCTATTTCCAACGTCCTCTGGAAAATTATTCGAGTTTCCCATTGACATGGATTGGGTTCGTTATTCGGTATGAATACACAAATGTAGAAATTATTGGATTTGAACAATCCGAACCCGAATATTTTAGCATTCGCCCATATCTAGTCATCACTAATGATAATTTTAAGGATGTCTAAAACTGATCAACTGGGAAAAGGTTGTTGCATTACTCGTAAATCAAATGCCATGTCCTTCTTCAATTTGTCCAATTATTAATACCAGGTTTTGGTTAAAATGAGGCTACCATTTCAAGGTTAATTTTTCATCAAGGAGAAACTACGCTGAAAATCTATCTTTTGAATCATGTGCATTGAATATTTTTTTGGTATGGTATCAGAAGACTCAGAAGGAAAAATGTATGTAACAAAATTAAAACATTGTCGTCCATTTGGCTTATCCCTAATCTATTAATTTTACACTAGGTGGTAAGATAGATGACATCTTTATTATCTGAAGGGGTACCGGTCCTGAACTGCAGAGCTTCATGACTTGGTTGAACAATAACCCATATAACATCAAACTAACCTATAAGGCAGATCGGGAGGCAATTGTTTTTCTGGACTATAATATAAAAATGGGGTACCAGACAGAAAAGGGTTCTCCACGGGTACAATTATTATCAACAAGTAAGAGGGAAGAATCTTTTTCCTCACAGATACATTTCATCTCCAAGTTAACAGTCAGAGGGGGGCGATCAGGCAGATCTTGAACAAACACTGGTCGTTACTGAAGACCGACTAGAGTTTGAACGACGTTTTACTCATCGCCCACTCTTACCTGTTAGAAGGGGGAAAAGCCTAAAGGATATGCTGGTGAAGAACCATTACGTACCTAGGGTGGTATCTCGCATTGAGAAAGGGAGTCCCAAATTTGGTTGTTTTCCTTTTGTCTGCCCAGAGATGTTGTCAGCTTGGGATGGACCTAAAGAGTATAAAATAAAAAGTTACAAATCATGCAGTAAAAGTCACGTTATCTATTATGCAGTATGTGGCTGTAGCCTAATTTATATTGGGTTAACATCAAGGGAACAACGCGTCCGCACGAGGGAACATGTTAGGGACATAATTGCGGTGTGTGATGTTGTGGATCTTGATTCCCTGAGGATGATCCAGAGACATTTCAAGCTGCGCCATGACTGTGGTCCCACAGGATTGAAAATTTGTGGTATCGCAAGGTCCATTTAGAATCTAGGGGTATATATATATATACACATATTACTATATGAATTTTGTCTCTGCATGATATAGGGACATTAGAAAATCTTTTAAGGACTATACATGGTCATATTCTTTAGGCTAAGGCTGATTCTCCTTATGTTTGGATGATTTTCTTACCACCCTGGTCGTGCCCTTTCACTTGCCAGTAGTAGATATGGTCTCGTTGGGTGCGCATGTGCGGGGCTGCCTCAGCATGAGTCCCCACCAAGGGAGCTTCCTTAGAAGGATGCATGGGTTAACTGACGTTAGTGGAAGTATTCTTCAGATCCACGCTTCCCCTGGAATGACTGGATGAGGCGGACTCTATGTGCGGCGTCCCACCCCCTGCACGCGCCCAAACAGCGACGATCTCGCCCAAGACACCACATAATAAAACATACACATTACACTTTCCTCAAGCGAGGAAGCCAGGTGAGAAACGCGTGTCAGGGCTACTCAAAACATCCAGTTATAAGTGCACTTTATAGGTGAGTCCGGATCACGATGATTCATGGCTGTTAGCTCTATCGGTAATAGTAATGGTAGCCTTTGAGGCTTAGGCTGCGTTACATGGGTGATATTAGATTTTTGTGTTGTTATAGCGCCACCAGGTGGCCATCTGTATTAGTACATGCAGTGGTACCTGCAATGTATTTCAATGACCCCGATCCTGCTGTACCGGAAGTCGCCGGATCCTGATAGACAGAATCCTGTTTTTTGTACTGAGCATGCCCAGAAAGCAGCTTGGCATGGTCAATACAGAAATCTCCCTCTCTCTCAGACAGAAGACCAGGATCGTGAAGGGGTGAGAAGGAGTAATAAAGATGGAGTCCCTAAGTGTGTCTGTGTATTTATTTCTAATAAAGTGTCTGTGTATTTTTTTCTAATAAAGTATTTTTTCTGTGTGATGTCTTTTTTTTAACCCTTTATTGGAGATTCTTAATGGCCGGGTCAAACTTGGCCTGACATTAGCAATCTCAGGCTTTATATATATATATATTTATATTTAGGTCATATAAGCAGTGGGGGTTAGCAGCCAGTAGCTGCTTGGGTTACCTTAGCAATAGAAAATGCAGCGGGAGTCCACACATTTTATTTTTTTTACCCCCTAACCCTAGAGTTAGGGTTATGTGTTTGGGGTTTTTGTTTATTTTTTAATGAATTTAAAAAAAAATACTCATGGGCTACCGAGAACCCGAGCATTTTAGTGCTCCCTCATCCCTACTTCTAACCATACAGCCAGCAGATCAAGTAATCTGATCAGCTGACTCCAGTGTTGGCCGATTACTTGTTCTGGGTCCCCCTGCATCCATCGCAGCGTGTGCTGCCTGTGAGGTCAGCTGAATTCGTCCGACACTGGAGTCAGCTGATCTGAACTCTGTTGAACTCCAGCCCGAACACTCTGCGATAGATGCAGGGGGACACAGAACAAGTAATCGGGCAACACTGGAGTCAGCTGATCTGAACTCAGCTGAACTCATGACCACACAGCCCGAACATGGTCACACGTGATCGGAAGCAGGCAGTGATTGCTGTTAACCTGCATCCATCACAGCGTGTGCGGGCTGTGAGATCAGGAGTTCAGCTTATTCCCGATCAGCTGACTCCAGTGCCAGACGATAAATTCTGTGTTCCCCTTCATCCATCACAAGTAGAAGTAGAAGCATACAATAAAATAACAATTGCGGTTGCATGCGTTGCACATTCAATCCACAGGATCCGGTCATATGCGGTTTGCATCCTGTCAAATGTGAAAGTAGCCTTACAGCTGGAGCAGGAAGAAGAAAGACAAGATGGCAGACTTACTTTGGGAGCTTACAGGAAGAAATCGCACAGACCAATTTTTGGGGCTCCACTCAAGGGGATCTGGGGCTGAGAAAAAAAGGAGACCGTCAGCTGATGATGAAATAGCTAGCAAAGTTATTGATCATTATCTCAAACCCATTGCCTCCTCTCTCTAGTCCGGCATTTCCTCTCTGCGGCGATCGCCATCCTCCTTCTTCTGAGGCCCATGTGCATGACGCGTCGTACATCATGCTCACTAGCTGGCATTGAGGTCCTACGCAGGCGCACTTTGATCTGCCCTGCTCAAAGCAGATCCATGTATTGTAGTGCATATGCGTAAGAGATCTTTAACCCATTAACGATCTGGTGGCTATCATGATAGCACAGGGTCATGTGATGACTCCTGTAGCTCACATGACTCAGGTCCTGTAAGAAAAAGCCAAATACTGGCTGTTACAAGAGATGATAATTTCTCCCAGTCTAAATTGTGCTGCTCTGATTGGGATAAATAAATGAGTGATCAGACAGCTGATCCTAATAGCCCCCTAGGGGTACTAGTCAAATTTAAAAAAAAATGTAAGAAAAAGTTTTGAAAAAGTAAAAAAAAAAGTAAAAACACCTAAAAGTTTAAATCATCCCTCTTTTGCCCCACTGAAAAATAAAGGGTTAAAAAAAAAATATTCACACATTTGGTATCGCTGTCTTCAGCCCGATCTATCAAAATATAAAATCATTTGTTCTGATTTTTAAACGGCGTAGCAGCAAAAAAATTCCAAATGCCAAAATTACGCTTTTTGGTTGCCACAAATCTTAAGCAAAATGCAATAACAGGCAATGAACACATAGCATCTGCGCAAAAATGATACTGTTAAAAACGTCAGCTCGAGATACTAAAAAAAGCCATCACTGAGCCATAGATTTAAAAAAATGAGAACGCTATGGGTCTCAGAAAATGGCGCAAAACGTCTGTCACTTTTTTCGGACAAACTTCTGATTATTTTTTTAACCCCTTAGATTAAAGTAAACCTATTCATGTTTGGTGTCTACAAACTTGCAGTAACCTCAGGCATCACAGCAGCACATCAGGTTTACCATATAGTGAACACAGTGAATAAAATGTCTCAAAAACAATAGAGCAATCACACTTTTTTTTGCAATTTCTCCACATTTGGATTTTTTTTGCCATTTTACAGTACACTGCATGGTAAAACTCAGTTTCATTTAAAATTACAGCTCATTCTGCAAAAAATTAGCCCTCACATGACCATATTGACTGAAAAATAAAAAAGTTACGTCTGTCAGAAGAATGGCAAACCCCCCACAAATACCGAAAAGTGTAAAGTCGGCCGGTCGTGAAGGGGTTAATCTTTCCTCGCGCCTGCACATTACAGTACTTTCATCAGCAGGGCAGATGAATGCGCCTGCGCAGGACCGCAATGTCGGCTCGTGTGGATGACGTAGACACATCATCCACACTGTACTGGGAAGAAGGAGGCCGAAGATCGCAGCAGAGAGGATGCGTCAGACCTGAAAGAGGAGGCACCGCACTGGAGAGCTGCGACACCCATTGGACTGGACCCACCCTAGGTGAGTATTATAAAAGTACTTTTTCCGTTTTACAGAGCGGCCTAGGCTCTTATATACAGTATTGTGGAATGCTGTATATAAGAACTCAGTGGTATTGGACACAGCTTGTAGTCCCCAAATCTGGTGACAGATTCCCATTAAAAAATCGGAAGGAACACAAACTTACACAATAAATCACCAACATATTTGTGCTTCTAAGGGCGTGATTTATTACGCCCAGTATCCATGCCAGAAAATCTACATAGGAATGACCACAAGGGACTTAACCTCTTACAGACATTGGACGTACTGGGTACATCGTAGATAATGGCGGTGTAATCATCGTCGGCTGCTGCTGCAGTAAACCGGCACCGATTTCCGCACATATATGCTGATCTGAACAGCAGACATGTGTAGCTTACAAGCAAGGGTGGATCCACGATTCATCCATGCCTTTTAATCTTTTAGACTGCGCTGTCAATTACTGACAGCGCAATGTAAATGGCCATGGCAGGGAAATTTCCTTTCCTCTACGCTATCGGAGTCCCCGTGACGCGATCACGGGAAACCGATGGTTGCCATGGTAGCACAGGGTTATGTCATAACTCATGTCGCTATCATGACTCACATCCTGTTACAGCCGGCTGGTTGTAACAGGACAGCAGCATTTCAGCTGATCAGAGCTCTGCCGCTCTGATCAGCAGAAATGAACAAGCGATCAGACAGCTAATCCTTACCCCTAGGGGGACTATTAAAATAAAAAAAGTTTAAAAAAAAGTTTTAAAGAATTAAAAAAAACAACTAAAAATTTAAATCACTCCCCATTCGCCCCACTAAAAATCAAAGGGTTAAAAAAATAATAAATATACACTCATTTGGTATCACAGAGTTCAGAAATGCCCAGTCTATCAAAATCTAAAATGAATTAATATAATCGGTAGATGGCGTAGCCGTACAAAAAAAATTCCAACCGGCAAAGTTAAGTTTTTTCGTCTTCGCAAATTTTGAGCAAGATGCAATACCAGGGAGTCAAAACGTAGCATCTGCGCAGAAATCGTTCAGCTAAAAATGCAAACAAATAAGCCATCAGTGAGCCCCATATCCCAAAAAATGAGAACACTACAAGTTGCAGAAAATGGCGCTGAAAGTGCTCCAATTTTTTGGACAAACCTTTTTTTAACCCCTTAGATAAAAGTAAACCTAAACATGTTTAGTATCAACGAACTCATACCAACCTGAAGTATCACACCCACCCATCAGTTTTACCATAAAGTGAACACGGTGAATAAAGTACCCCATAAACCATTGTCCAATCACACTTTTTTGTAATTTTTCCGCACGTGGAAATTTTTTGCTGTTTTCCAGTTCCATATATGGTAAAACTCATGGTTTCACTTAAAAGACCAATACGTCCCGCAAAAAATAAGCCCTCTTATGGCAAGATTGACGGGAAAAATAAAAAAGTTACGACTCTCGGAAAAAGGGGAGCAAAAAACAAAAACGGAAAAATCGTCCAGGGGTTAGGGGGTTAAAGGTGTGAGTCCGTGAGCACATCAGGGACATTGAGAAAACAAAGACTCTGCATGAGACGGAACACCTAAAATCCCTACCAAAACATTTCCAATTGTACCATAAATCTGACTCAAGCAAATTAATTATAAAGGCCATAGATCAGAGGTTAGAGGTGGTAACCTATTTAAGGCCCTTGCGCAACTTGAGTCACTTTATTTATAGATTGGACACAAGGACTCCTATTGGGCTCAATGAGAGCTTTGGCTGCTTTCTTTAATTGGGTATTTTTATGTGGTGTGAGAATGGGACTGTTTGTGTTAAAATTATTTTTAATAGTTTTTTTATCCATAATTTAGAGGTCTGTGTATGCTAAAACCATACCTGTGGTGGTCTGCAAATTTTGAGGTACTTCACGCGACCCGCTCAGTGACTTAGATGTTGATTTTGATTGGGTCTTTTCCCTGAATGAAGTGCCTATGAGAAAATAAGAAAAAAGATTATTATCTAAGAAAAGTGGAGAAAAACATTGTACAACAATTTAATTATAGTTTGGATACAACTAATATTTAATACATTTACTCAATAATTTAGTTTCTTGCATTTCTTGATTTTGCTTGCCTTATGGCATGTCATTTTTAATTTTGAATATCATATTTCTGTTTACACAACTACATAAACACCATGCACTTTTTTGTTTGTCTATTGATTAGTGATGGACAGACCCGGACTGTAAAATTTAGGATCCGAGCGATTTTAAAAATACCCGAGTACCGGACCCGGGCCTGGAGTTCTCAGGGAACTCCGGATAATGATCCGGAACCTTTGGAAATAAAAAATAAATAAAGGAAAATTAAATAAAATAAGATTAAAGCAGGCGCGTTATAGCAATAGCAGCCCACAGCCACCCAGGATTGTCACATCCATTATATGTGACAATCCTGGCACTTTACCCGGCTCTTCCCGATTGCACTGGTGCGGTGGCAATCAGGCTAATAAGGGGTTAATAACAGCTCACAGCTGCCACTAAGCTCTAGATTAGTAATGGCAGGGTCTATGAAAACCCTACCCCCATTACTAATCTGGAAGTGAAAAGAAATAAACACAAACACAAAATAAGATAAAAACAATACCCTATTTCACTCCTTTATTAACCCCAAAAACACGCAGGTCTGTGGTAATCCACACGAGGGCCCATGACTATTCCAATTTCCTTTCTACACCGCCATCGGAGGCCCCGTAACGCGATTATGGGAAGCCGATGGTTGCCATGGTAGCACAGGGTTATGTGATGACTCCTGTCGCTATCATGACTCACATCCTGTTACAGCCGGCTGGCTTTAACAGGACAGCAGCATTTCAGCTGATCAGAGCTCTGCCGCTCTGATCAGCAGAAATGAACAAGCGATCAGACGGCTAATCCTTACCCCTAGAGAGACTATTAAAATAAAAATAAGTAAAAAAAAAAGTTTTATAGAATTAAAAAAACTACTAAAAGTTTAAATCATTCTCCATTCGCCCCACTAAAAATCAAAGGGTTAAAAAAATATACACTCATTTGGTATCGCAGAGTTCAGAAATGCCCAGTCTATCAAAATATAAAATTAATCAATTAGATCGGTAGATGGCGTAGCCGTAAAAAAAAATCCAACTGGCAAAGTTACGTTTTTTGGTCTTCGCAAATTTTCAGCAAAATGCAATACCAGGGAGTCAAAACGTAGCATCTGCGCAAAAATGGTACAGCTAAAAATGCAAACAAAAAAGCCATCAGTGAGCCCCATATCCCGAAAAATGAGAACACTACAAGTTGCAGAAAATGCCGCAGAAAGTGCTCCAATTTTTTGGACAAACCTTTTTTTAACCCCTTATATAAAAGTAAACCTAGCTTCCGGTTCCGGCGCTGTGATGTGAGGACGCGGGAGACAGAGCTCCGCACATTCCTCAGCCCCACACACCGACTACAGGAGCCCCACGGCCGGGGGAGGAGGCGGAGAAGGCGAGGCGAGGAGCGGGAGGTGACCGTGCATGGAGCGTTACCTCCTCCGGAGCGGTGGCAGACAGCTGGAGCAGGGTGCTGCAGAGAAAGCAGTGCACATGGAGTGCAAAATGGCGGCCGCGGGCCGCGGCGGTGTGCAGGGAGGTGAGCGGGGACGGATGGAGGAGGAGGAGGGGGAGCAGCTGAGAGAGCAGCAAAAAGCTCGGCAACACGTGTAACAGGCAGCCGAGCAGCACGAACAGCAGACAGCCCAGCAACTCCAACAGCAGACAGCCCAGCAACTCCAGCAGCAGACAGCCCAGCAACTCCAGCAGCAGACAGCCCAGCAGCACCAGCAGCAGACAGCCCAGCAGCACCAGCAGCAGACAGCCCAGCAGCACCAGCAGCAGACAGCCCAGCAGCACCAGCAGCAGACAGCCCAGCAGCACCAGCAGCAGACACCCCAGCAGCAGATAGCCCAGCAGCACCAGCAGCAGACAGCCCAGCAGCAGACAGCCCAGCAGCAGACAGCCCAGCAGCACGAGCAGTTCCCAGGCCTGCAAATTGATTATGACCGTCTGGCTGGAGCAGTGGCAGTGCACCTGGCAGACAAGATCAAAGACTCTCTAGAGGCTATGGTGGGGGCAGTGCTAGCACCCTTAAAGGAACAGATCGCACAGCAGGGAGCCAGGATGTCAGAGATGGAGCAAAGAATCTCTGACACAGAGGACGAGGTGGCAGCATTAAAGGGGCAGCTGCAGGAGATGGTGGAGGGATCCCAGGCCATGAGAGACAAACTAGAGGATCTGGAAAACCGCTCCAGAAGAAGCAATTTAAGGCTGGTGGGCTTGCCGGAATCTATAAGTATGCGGCAATTGGACAACATATGTGAAGCAGAGCTCCCCAAGGCGCTAGGTTTAACGCACAAATGCAGGGTGGAAAGAGCGCACAGAGTGGGCCCTGTAAGAGAGCGTCCAGGCACAGGAGGAACAAATGGGAAGGAAGACAGCACGGGAGTGACAAGACCGCGCCAAGTGATAATAAAATACTTGGAATACAAAGACAAAGAAGAGATACTGCGAGCGTTTAGAGGAAGGAGGACCCCACTGTCTCTACAAGGGCATAAGGTGCTGATCTTCGGTGACTACTCGGCGGAGGTTACACGCAAAAGGAAAGCCTTTAGTAAGATTTGTACCGCGCTGTATCGTAAAGGCATAAAATTCCAACTGCTGTATCCTGCAATACTGAGAGTAACAAGACGTGATGGATCCCTTTTTGCGACGAAAGACTTGGGTGAGGCGGAGAGATGGATGGAGAAGATGGAGAATAGAAACCAGACGGAGGACTTCCTGGAGAGGCAACATACTCGGCAAGGAAAAGAGGAGGAGAGCCGGGCATTGGGCCGGAACGACTGGATGGAGGGGAAGGAGATACATGCAGGAAGTCCAAAAGCAAGGAGGTCGCCGTCACGTTGGCCTGGAGGCCAGAAGAGGGGAGCGCCATGAGAGAGGCTGCAGGGAGAAGAATCGATATTTTTGAACTGAACTGAGGGGCCCAAGAGAGAGGGGACTGACGGAATGCAGGGGATGAGAAACATCTACTGTCTATTATTGCATCTTTACTTTCTGCTTCCGCTTCCTACTTCCTCTTCTGCCTCCCCTTCCGCTTCCTGCTTCCCCTTTCACTACCTCTTTCGCTTCCTACTTCCACCTCATACTGCCTCTTCCACTTCTCTTGCACTTCCTTTACCATCCCATCTACCTCTTCCTACTTCTTTTTCCACTTCCTCTTCTAATTCCTACTTCCTCTTCCACTTCCTACTTCCTCTTCCACCTCCTACTTCCACTTCCTCTTCCACTTCCAACTTACTTCCACTTCCTCTTCCACTTCCTACTTTCACCTCCTGTCCCACTTCCTCTTTCACTTCTTACTTCCTTTTCCACTTCTACTACCTCTTTTACTTCCTTTTCCACTTCCTACTTCCTCTTTCATTTCCTCTTCCACTTCCTATTTCCTCTTCCACTTCCTTTTCCACATCCTACTTCCACTTCCTCTTCCACTTCCTACATACTCTTCCACTTCCTTTTCCACTTCCTACTTCCTCTTCCACTTCCTATTTCCTTTTCCACTTCCTCTTCCACTTCCTACTTCCTCTTCCACTTCCTTTTCAACTTCATACTTCCTCTTCCACTTCCTTTTCCACTTCCTACCTCCTCTTCCACTTCCTTTTCCACTTCCTACTTCCTCTTCCACTTCCTACTTCCTTTTCCACTTCCTACTTCTTTTTCCACTTCCTTTTCCACTTCCTACTTCCTCTTCCACTTCCTTTTCCACTTCTTACTTCCTCTTCCTTTTTTTCCCCCCTCTTGTAGGCTTTTCCTTTCTTTTCTCTTCAGTTCCCCTCGCCTTTTCAATCTATATGGACCAAGGTGCCCTGCCCCATGGGGGGTGTAGGGGGAGCCTAACATCTATGGGGGACCGGGTTTCTCTCTTTTTAGTATCTACTGATAAATCGCTCTTCTGGTAGCCAGGTTACTTATGCTGATGGGAGGTGAAGTGAAATTGAGACCAGAGGCAACAAATAATAGGTATGGGCAATGAGGGAGGGGTCATTGTATGCTGGCACGGTTATTGACCAGGAAGGCCTTGCTCTGGTGTGTTAGATAACAGAACAATGGGGGACAGGCCATATGTAAATGTTAATTAGGGGGCTGAGAGGGGATTGCGGAGCCAGGAGCATCACAGAAAAAATGGAAGTGACGAGACGATTGATTGTAAAGGGGGGGACAGTTGAGGGGTTGTTAGTTGACCATAGATTTAGGTTGAATACTTGGGTTCATGTAAAGCAACGCTATAAGAACACCGAAAGAAAACTGAGGGCAGTTGGGGGGTAGCCAACAGGTTTATAGTTAATGCCAAGAAGAGGACACAAGGTTGCGCCCAGGCAATACATAGTTGTCAGTACGCAGCGGAGTTAAGGCAGGGAAAAGACCAGGGAAAGACGCCAAGACACACACAAGTGAGAACATATAGCGACACAAATGTCCCGAGATGTTGGGATAATGGTTAAATTAGTCACTTGGAACGTAAAAGGTTTGAAGTCTCCACATAAGCGCATGATGATATTACGACACCTTAAAAGACTGAAGGTAGATATCGCACTACTGCAGGAGACCCACCTGCAAAAAGGGGATTTTTTTCGTATGCAAAAATTATGGGTGGGGGCGGTAGTCGGGTCAGGATCCCAGGGAAGGAAGGCAGGGGTAATGATCTTAATAAACAAACACTTTACTCACGAAATAGTGTCCCAAGACAGTGATGATGGTGGGAGGTACATACATATCAAATTAACTAGCCCGCAGGGAGAGTTTAGTATACACAATATATACGCCCCTAATACCGAACAAAAAGCCTTCTTTGACTTTATCACCAACAAATTGGGAGTGGATGTAGACCCAAATAAGATAGTGGGGGGAGATTTTAATGCAGTAGTTTCGATAAAAGGAGGATAGGAGGTGTGGAGACACGGGGCTCAGTGGGTGCTCTCGTCCACTAAAACCCGCCGCCTTTAGAAAGACAGCGTGGCTCAGGGCTCATCCCAACTGAACGCCGGCCTCCTTAACCGTGGGCGTAACACTACTCAGACAACACAGGGTGAGGGAACCACAATAATTAGACTTTATTGGATCCCCAAACAATTAACGGCACATATCACATAACCAGCAAAACACACAAATGTAACAGACAACAGAGTCTCACCCTTCCGCTGGCTCACCAGGGATTTAGAATGTCCATGCCTCACAGGTTCCAAGCTGTCTGAGGTCTGCAAAGTCTGTAACAGGTGACTGAACTGTCCCAACCTGAGTGTCCTCCTTAGGTAGTCCTGGTTTGATGTTAAAATCCTGGCAGCCGGAGTCGAAATCCCTAGGCTGTGGATATGGTCTCCAACCGGGTCCGGAGTCCCTAGATTGAAGCCATAAGATATCCTGATCCTCTAGTCAGCTCCAAAGAGCTTAGACTGGATCCATCAGCATCCATCAACAACCCCTGGTGGCTTAAAGAAGTCCTTTTTATAGCCACAACCTTCCACTTGGATACACTGCGTCCTCATCGATTGGTTGGACAAGATTGCTTCTCCCATTGGAGGAATTTCAAGCTGCATGGACAATGTTCATTTAAATGATGTTCATAGAAAGACTGAGGGTGTACATGTAAACTGGGAGTCACCGACTAGACAATGGCTACTAAGATAATTACATTATCAATACACAACTACAATACAATGGTTACTGGAAATGTCTGGAGAACAATACGTCTAGCTTTCAGTGGCCAACACAATTACATTGAGTCAACAAGAGTCTTGTAAAAACAATGAGGGACTTCTCCCCCATCTATAGACAATCTATCATGCTGTCTGGCTGGATTTTAAGGAACTTTAACCCATGAGAGTCCATGTCGTCACATTCCTCCCCCTTCTTAATATTAGCCAGACATGATAGGCTTCCGATCATCCTTCTCCTCTTGACGGCATTGTCCTTTTTAATGGTGAGGTCAGCAACAGAGGCTTGCATCTATACACCTCCCCCTGATTACCTCCCCCAAGTTGAGCAGCCATATTGTGGGGTCCATGAGTTGGGCCTGCACAAATCTCCCACTATCAATCCTCCCCCAGTCAAAAGCCACAGTGTGGTTAGGCTTACTCACGGTTCTTGGCTCAGAAGTCGATGATGGAGACCGGGAATGCAAACCATCCCTGGAAAAGATGTTAGAAAGATCCACATCAGGGTCCTGCTTGGCTTGGAGGTGGGTGATGGCTTCTTCAAACTGACTGGATAGTCCTTGTACTAGGTCATTCTCCAAAATGACTGGTGTGAGGAGGTAATTCACAAGCCCCACTTTCACTTCCCTTTGAGTGGTATCCGAAACAGGCTTGGTGGGGCCATCTATGAACCCCACTTCAACTTCTTCCTGGCTAGTCCCCGAAACAAAAGTGTGTGGACGGTGTCCATAAGCTCCACATCAGCCTTGCTCTGGTCAGTCTCCACAATGTCAGGAATGGGGAGGCTGTTCACAATCCCCACATCGATCACTTCCTGGATGGTCCCCAAAATACCAGGTGTGGGGAGGCTATCCACAAGCTCCACCTTGACCTCTCCCTGGTCGGTTTTTAGGTCCAACTGCACACATGCCAGAGGGACGTCTGAGCGCTGGCCCTCAGCCAGGGAGATGGGTAATTGGGAATCTGGTACAGGGTCTTCTGGAGAAACAATAACTGGGCTTACCAGAGTGATGGAAGATCCAATGTCTCGAAGTCCCTGAGCCTGTATATCACCGACCTTGACCGTCTGGATGTGGGGATGGAGGTTGGCTGGTGTACGGTGTCCGGCCTGCCGTAGGGTGTGGACTGGATAAACCACTTCCTCAACTATTGGTGTTTCTTGGGAGTAGCATTCCTCAGGTCTCGTTAGTTCATCTCGGCATATGTTGACTGGTTGGAGTGGCAGACGGGCTCCAAGCATGCGGCCTTGGTTTTGGAGACAATCTTTATCTAGATGTCCATTGCGCCCACATGTATAACAGCGCCATAGATTGGGCGAGTCACAGGCCCTGTTTGTAGTCCTTTGTTTTGGCGCAGCTTCTGCTGGGTAGCGGGACCATCCTTCTCGACCGGCTGGTGTTAGCAGTACTGCAGCTGGAATCCCATAAACATATTCCAGAACATAAGCCCTCTCTTCTCTTGAGGATCTAGGCCCCAATGCATCCAACAATGCTGTGGCTTGGGCCATTTTGGACAAAGTTGATTCCCAATTGTCACTAGATCCATGATGTGGCACATAGTCTACATCCTCTGGGTCAATATCGGCGGGATCCTCATCGTCCTCTGAATCATTCTGGGCATCCCAACGCTCCAGCAGACAATCTCTCGCCTCCGGCACAGATCCTGCAACATCCATTTACTGCAGCGGTCGTAACTCCTCTCTTGTCCTTGTCCCATGGCTGAGCTGGTGGGGTTGGACATGGCAGCGTCCGAAACCTGAATGCCTCCCCTATGGCCTGCTGGGTATGCTTATGTGCCTCCCTGGTTGTTGAGCCCTGGACGGTGTCCGAAAACACCAGTCCACTGCAGCTCCCCTGGGTAAACCAGGCTGAGTAGTATCCCACCGCTGCCACCAATTGTGGAGACACGGGGCTCAGTGGGTGCTCTCGTCCACTAAAACCCGCCGCCTTTAGAAAGACAGCGTGGCTCAGGGCTCATCCCAACTGAACGCCGGCCTCCTTAACCGTGCGCGTAACACTACTCAGACAACACAGGGTGAGGGAACCACAATAATTAGACTTTATTGGATCCCCAAACAATTAACGGCACATATCACATAACCAGCAAAACACACAAATGTAACAGGCAACAGAGTCTCACCCTTCCGCTGGCTCACCAGGGATTTAGAATGTCCATGCCTCACAGGTTCCAAGCTGTCTGAGGTCTGCAAAGTCTGTAACAGGTGACTGAACTGTCCCAACCTGAGTGTCCTCCTTAGGTAGTCCTGGTTCGATGTTAAAATCCTGGCAGCCGGAGTCGAAATCCCTAGGCTGTGGATATGGTCTCCAACCGGGTCCGGAGTCCCTAGATTGAAGCCATAAGATACCTGATCCTCTAGTCAGCTCCAAAGAGCTTAGACTGGATCCATCAGCATCCATCAACAACCCCTGGTGGCTTAAAGAAGTCCTTTTTATAGCCACAACCTTCCACTTGGATACACTGCGTCCTCATCGATTGGTTGGACAAGATTGCTTCTCCCATTGGAGGAATTTCAAGCTGCATGGACAATGTTCATTTAAATGATGTGCATAGAAAGACTGAGGGTGTACATGTAAACTGGGAGTCACCGACTAGACAATGGCTACTAAGATAATTACATTATCAATACACAACTACAATACAATGGTTACTGGAAATGTCTGGAGAACAATACGTCTAGCTTTCAGTGGCCAACACAATTACATTGAGTCAACAAGAGTCTTGTAAAAACAACGAGGGACTTCTCCCCCATCTATAGACAATCTATCATGCTGTCTGGCTGGATTTTAAGAAACTTTAACCCATGAGAGTCCATGTCGTCACATTCCTCCCCCTTCTTAATATTAGCCAGACATGATAGGCTTCCGATCATCCTTCTCCTCTTGACGGCATTGTCCGTTTTAATGGTGAGGTCAGCAACAGAGGCTTGCATCTATACACCTCCCCCTGATTACCTCCCCCAAGTTGAGCAGCCATATTGTGGGGTCCATGAGTTGGGCCTGCACAAATCTCCCACTATCAATCCTCCCCCAGTCAAAAGCCACAGTGTGGTTAGGCTTACTCACGGTTCTTGGCTCAGAAGTCGATGATGGAGACCGGGAATGCAAACCATCCCTGGAAAAGATGTTAGAAAGATCCACATCAGGGTCCTGCTTGGCTTGGAGGTGGGTGATGGCTTCTTCAAACTGACTGGATAGTCCTTGTACTAGGTCATTCTCCAAAATGACTGGTGTGAGGAGGTAATTCACAAGCCCCACTTTCACTTCCCTTTGAGTGGTATCCGAAACAAGCTTGGTGGGGCCATCTATGAACCCCACTTCAACTTCCTCCTGGCTAGTCCCCGAAACAACAGGTGTGTGGACGGTGTCCATAAGCTCCACATCAGCCTTGCTCTGGTCAGTCTCCACAATGTCAGGAATGGGGAGGCTGTTCACAATCCCCACATCGATCACTTCCTGGATGGTCCCCAAAATACCAGGTGTGGGGAGGCTATCCACAAGCTCCACCTCGACCTCTCCCTGGTCGGTTTTTAGGTCCAACTGCACACATGCCAGAGGGACGTCTGAGCGCTGGCCCTCAGCCAGGGAGATGGGTAATTGGGAATCTGGTACAGGGTCTTCTGGAGAAACAATAACTGGGCTTACCAGAGTGATGGAAGATCCAATGTCTCGAAGTCCCTGAGCCTGTATATCACCGACCTTGACCGTCTGGATGTGGGGATGGAGGTTGGCTGGTGTACGGTGTCCGGCCTGCCGTAGGGTGTGGACTGGATAAACCACTTCCTCAACTATTGGTGTTTCTTGGGAGTAGCATTCCTCAGGTCTCGTTAGTTCATCTCGGCATATGTTGACTGGTTGGAGTGGCAGACGGGCTCCAAGCATGCGGCCTTGGTTTTGGAGACAATCTTTATCTAGATGTCCATTGCGCCCACATGTATAACAGCGCCATAGATTGGGCGAGTCACAGGCCCTGTTTGTAGTCCTTTGTTTTGGCGCAGCTTCTGCTGGGTAGCGGGACCATCCTTCTCGACCGGCTGGTGTTAGCAGTACTGCAGCTGGAATCCCATAAACATATTCCAGAACATAAGCCCTCTCTTCTCTTGAGGATCTAGGCCCCAATGCATCCAACAACGCTGTGGCTTGGGCCATTTTGGACAAAGTTGATTCCCAATTGTCACTAGATCCATGATGTGGCACATAGTCTACATCCTCTGGGTCAATATCGGCGGGATCCTCATCGTCCTCTGAATCATTCTGGGCATCCCAACGCTCCAGCAGACAATCTCTCGCCTCCGGCACAGATCCTGCAACATCCATTTACTGCAGCGGTCGTAACTCCTCTCTTGTCCTTGTCCCATGGCTGAGCTGGTGGGGTTGGACATGGCAGCGTCCGAAACCTGAATGCCTCCCCTATGGCCTGCTGGGTATGCTTATGTGCCTCCCTGGTTGTTGAGCCCTGGACGGTGTCCGAAAACACCAGTCCACTGCAGCTCCCCTGGGTAAACCAGGCTGAGTAGTATCCCACCGCTGCCACCAATTGTGGAGACACGGGGCTCAGTGGGTGCTCTCGTCCACTAAAACCCGCCGCCTTTAGAAAGACAGCGTGGCTCAGGGCTCATCCCAACTGAACGCCGGCCTCCTTAACCGTGCGCGTAACACTACTCAGACAACACAGGGTGAGGGAACCACAATAATTAGACTTTATTGGATCCCCAAACAATTAACGGCACATATCACATAACCAGCAAAACACACAAATGTAACAGGCAACAGAGTCTCACCCTTCCGCTGGCTCACCAGGGATTTAGAATGTCCATGCCTCACAGGTTCCAAGCTGTCTGAGGTCTGCAAAGTCTGTAACAGGTGACTGAACTGTCCCAACCTGAGTGTCCTCCTTAGGTAGTCCTGGTTTGATGTTAAAATCCTGGCAGCCGGAGTCGAAATCCCTAGGCTGTGGATATGGTCTCCAACCGGGTCCGGAGTCCCTAGATTGAAGCCATAAGATATCCTGATCCTCTAGTCAGCTCCAAAGAGCTTAGACTGGATCCATCAGCATCCATCAACAACCCCTGGTGGCTTAAAGAAGTCCTTTTTATAGCCACAACCTTCCACTTGGATACACTGCGTCCTCATCGATTGGTTGGACAAGATTGCTTCTCCCATTGGAGGAATATCAAGCTGCATGGACAATGTTCATTTAAATGATGTGCATAGAAAGACTGAGGGTGTACATGTAAACTGGGAGTCACCGACTAGACAATGGCTACTAAGATAATTACATTATCAATACACAACTACAATACAATGGTTACTGGAAATGTCTGGAGAACAATACGTCTAGCTTTCAGTGGCCAACACAATTACATTGAGTCAACAAGAGTCTTGTAAAAACAATGAGGGACTTCTCCCCCATCTATAGACAATCTATCATGCTGTCTGGCTGGATTTTAAGAAACTTTAACCCATGAGAGTCCATGTCGTCACATTCCTCCCCCTTCTTAATATTAGCCAGACATGATAGGCTTCCGATCATCCTTCTCCTCTTGACGGCATTGTCCTTTTTAATGGTGAGGTCAGCAACAGAGGCTTGCATCTATACACCTCCCCCTGATTACCTCCCCCAAGTTGAGCAGCCATATTGTGGGGTCCATGAGTTGGGCCTGCACAAATCTCCCACTATCAATCCTCCCCCAGTCAAAAGCCACAGTGTGGTTAGGCTTACTCACGGTTCTTGGCTCAGAAGTCGATGATGGAGACCGGGAATGCAAACCATCCCTGGAAAAGATGTTAGAAAGATCCACATCAGGGTCCTGCTTGGCTTGGAGGTGGGTGATGGCTTCTTCAAACTGACTGGATAGTCCTTGTACTAGGTCATTCTCCAAAATGACTGGTGTGAGGAGGTAATTCACAAGCCCCACTTTCACTTCCCTTTGAGTGGTATCCGAAACAGGCTTGGTGGGGCCATCTATGAACCCCACTTCAACTTCCTCCTGGCTAGTCCCCGAAACAACAGGTGTGTGGACGGTGTCCATAAGCTCCACATCAGCCTTGCTCTGGTCAGTCTCCACAATGTCAGGAATGGGGAGGCTGTTCACAATCCCCACATCGATCACTTCCTGGATGGTCCCCAAAATACCAGGTGTGGGGAGGCTATCCACAAGCTCCACCTCGACCTCTCCCTGGTCGGTTTTTAGGTCCAACTGCACACATGCCAGAGGGACGTCTGAGCGCTGGCCCTCAGCCAGGGAGATGGGTAATTGGGAATCTGGTACAGGGTCTTCTGGAGAAACAATAACTGGGCTTACCAGAGTGATGGAAGATCCAATGTCTCGAAGTCCCTGAGCCTGTATATCACCGACCTTGACCGTCTGGATGTGGGGATGGAGGTTGGCTGGTGTACGGTGTCCGGCCTGCCGTAGGGTGTGGACTGGATAAACCACTTCCTCAACTATTGGTGTTTCTTGGGAGTAGCATTCCTCAGGTCTCGTTAGTTCATCTCGGCATATGTTGACTGGTTGGAGTGGCAGACGGGCTCCAAGCATGCGGCCTTGGTTTTGGAGACAATCTTTATCTAGATGTCCATTGCGCCCACATGTATAACAGCGCCATAGATTGGGCGAGTCACAGGCCCTGTTTGTAGTCCTTTGTTTTGGCGCAGCTTCTGCTGGGTAGCGGGACCATCCTTCTCGACCGGCTGGTGTTAGCAGTACTGCAGCTGGAATCCCATAAACATATTCCAGAACATAAGCCCTCTCTTCTCTTGAGGATCTAGGCCCCAATGCATCCAACAACGCTGTGGCTTGGGCCATTTTGGACAAAGTTGATTCCCAATTGTCACTAGATCCATGATGTGGCACATAGTCTACATCCTCTGGGTCAATATCGGCGGGATCCTCATCGTCCTCTGAATCATTCTGGGCATCCCAACGCTCCAGCAGACAATCTCTCGCCTCCGGCACAGATCCTGCAACATCCATTTACTGCAGCGGTCGTAACTCCTCTCTTGTCCTTGTCCCATGGCTGAGCTGGTGGGGTTGGACATGGCAGCGTCCGAAACCTGAATGCCTCCCCTATGGCCTGCTGGGTATGCTTATGTGCCTCCCTGGTTGTTGAGCCCTGGACGGTGTCCGAAAACACCAGTCCACTGCAGCTCCCCTGGGTAAACCAGGCTGAGTAGTATCCCACCGCTGCCACCAATTGTGGAGACACGGGGCTCAGTGGGTGCTCTCGTCCACTAAAACCCGCCGCCTTTAGAAAGACAGCGTGGCTCAGGGCTCATCCCAACTGAACGCCGGCCTCCTTAACCGTGCGCGTAACACTACTCAGACAACACAGGGTGAGGGAACCACAATAATTAGACTTTATTGGATCCCCAAACAATTAACGGCACATATCACATAACCAGCAAAACACACAAATGTAACAGGCAACAGAGTCTCACCCTTCCGCTGGCTCACCAGGGATTTAGAATGTCCATGCCTCACAGGTTCCAAGCTGTCTGAGGTCTGCAAAGTCTGTAACAGGTGACTGAACTGTCCCAACCTGAGTGTCCTCCTTAGGTAGTCCTGGTTTGATGTTAAAATCCTGGCAGCCGGAGTCGAAATCCCTAGGCTGTGGATATGGTCTCCAACCGGGTCCGGAGTCCCTAGATTGAAGCCATAAGATATCCTGATCCTCTAGTCAGCTCCAAAGAGCTTAGACTGGATCCATCAGCATCCATCAACAACCCCTGGTGGCTTAAAGAAGTCCTTTTTATAGCCACAACCTTCCACTTGGATACACTGCGTCCTCATCGATTGGTTGGACAAGATTGCTTCTCCCATTGGAGGAATTTCAAGCTGCATGGACAATGTTCATTTAAATGATGTGCATAGAAAGACTGAGGTTGTACATGTAAACTGGGAGTCACCGACTAGACAATGGCTACTAAGATAATTACATTATCAATACACAACTACAATACAATGGTTACTGGAAATGTCTGGAGAACAATACGTCTAGCTTTCAGTGGCCAACACAATTACATTGAGTCAACAAGAGTCTTGTAAAAACAACGAGGGACTTCTCCCCCATCTATAGACAATCTATCATGCTGTCTGGCTGGATTTTAAGAAACTTTAACCCATGAGAGTCCATGTCGTCACATTCCTCCCCCTTCTTAATATTAGCCAGACATGATAGGCTTCCGATCATCCTTCTCCTCTTGACGGCATTGTCCTTTTTAATGGTGAGGTCAGCAACAGAGGCTTGCATCTATACACCTCCCCCTGATTACCTCCCCCAAGTTGAGCAGCCATATTGTGGGGTCCATGAGTTGGGCCTGCACAAATCTCCCACTATCAATCCTCCCCCAGTCAAAAGCCACAGTGTGGTTAGGCTTACTCACGGTTCTTGGCTCAGAAGTCGATGATGGAGACCGGGAATGCAAACCATCCCTGGAAAAGATGTTAGAAAGATCCACATCAGGGTCCTGCTTGGCTTGGAGGTGGGTGATGGCTTCTTCAAACTGACTGGATAGTCCTTGTACTAGGTCATTCTCCAAAATGACTGGTGTGAGGAGGTAATTCACAAGCCCCACTTTCACTTCCCTTTGAGTGGTATCCGAAACAGGCTTGGTGGGGCCATCTATGAACCCCACTTCAACTTCCTCCTGGCTAGTCCCCGAAACAACAGGTGTGTGGACGGTGTCCATAAGCTCCACATCAGCCTTGCTCTGGTCAGTCTCCACAATGTCAGGAATGGGGAGGCTGTTCACAATCCCCACATCGATCACTTCCTGGATGGTCCCCAAAATACCAGGTGTGGGGAGGCTATCCACAAGCTCCACCTCGACCTCTCCCTGGTCGGTTTTTAGGTCCAACTGCACACATGCCAGAGGGACGTCTGAGCGCTGGCCCTCAGCCAGGGAGATGGGTAATTGGGAATCTGGTACAGGGTCTTCTGGAGAAACAATAACTGGGCTTACCAGAGTGATGGAAGATCCAATGTCTCGAAGTCCCTGAGCCTGTATATCACCGACCTTGACCGTCTGGATGTGGGGATGGAGGTTGGCTGGTGTACGGTGTCCGGCCTGCCGTAGGGTGTGGACTGGATAAACCACTTCCTCAACTATTGGTGTTTCTTGGGAGTAGCATTCCTCAGGTCTCGTTAGTTCATCTCGGCATATGTTGACTGGTTGGAGTGGCAGACGGGCTCCAAGCATGCGGCCTTGGTTTTGGAGACAATCTTTATCTAGATGTCCATTGCGCCCACATGTATAACAGCGCCATAGATTGGGCGAGTCACAGGCCCTGTTTGTAGTCCTTTGTTTTGGCGCAGCTTCTGCTGGGTAGCGGGACCATCCTTCTCGACCGGCTGGTGTTAGCAGTACTGCAGCTGGAATCCCATAAACATATTCCAGAACATAAGCCCTCTCTTCTCTTGAGGATCTAGGCCCCAATGCATCCAACAACGCTGTGGCTTGGGCCATTTTGGACAAAGTTGATTCCCAATTGTCACTAGATCCATGATGTGGCACATAGTCTACATCCTCTGGGTCAATATCGGCGGGATCCTCATCGTCCTCTGAATCATTCTGGGCATCCCAACGCTCCAGCAGACAATCTCTCGCCTCCGGCACAGATCCTGCAACATCCATTTACTGCAGCGGTCGTAACTCCTCTCTTGTCCTTGTCCCATGGCTGAGCTGGTGGGGTTGGACATGGCAGCGTCCGAAACCTGAATGCCTCCCCTATGGCCTGCTGGGTATGCTTATGTGCCTCCCTGGTTGTTGAGCCCTGGACGGTGTCCGAAAACACCAGTCCACTGCAGCTCCCCTGGGTAAACCAGGCTGAGTAGTATCCCACCGCTGCCACCAATTGTGGAGACACGGGGCTCAGTGGGTGCTCTCGTCCACTAAAACCCGCCGCCTTTAGAAAGACAGCGTGGCTCAGGGCTCATCCCAACTGAACGCCGGCCTCCTTAACCGTGCGCGTAACACTACTCAGACAACACAGGGTGAGGGAACCACAATAATTAGACTTTATTGGATCCCCAAACAATTAACGGCACATATCACATAACCAGCAAAACACACAAATGTAACAGGCAACAGAGTCTCACCCTTCCGCTGGCTCACCAGGGATTTAGAATGTCCATGCCTCACAGGTTCCAAGCTGTCTGAGGTCTGCAAAGTCTGTAACAGGTGACTGAACTGTCCCAACCTGAGTGTCCTCCTTAGGTAGTCCTGGTTTGATGTTAAAATCCTGGCAGCCGGAGTCGAAATCCCTAGGCTGTGGATATGGTCTCCAACCGGGTCCGGAGTCCCTAGATTGAAGCCATAAGATATCCTGATCCTCTAGTCAGCTCCAAAGAGCTTAGACTGGATCCATCAGCATCCATCAACAACCCCTGGTGGCTTAAAGAAGTCCTTTTTATAGCCACAACCTTCCACTTGGATACACTGCATCCTCATCGATTGGTTGGACAAGATTGCTTCTCCCATTGGAGGAATATCAAGCTGCATGGACAATGTTCATTTAAATGATGTGCATAGAAAGACTGAGGGTGTACATGTAAACTGGGAGTCACCGACTAGACAATGGCTACTAAGATAATTACATTATCAATACACAACTACAATACAATGGTTACTGGAAATGTCTGGAGAACAATACGTCTAGCTTTCAGTGGCCAACACAATTACATTGAGTCAACAAGAGTCTTGTAAAAACAATGAGGGACTTCTCCCCCATCTATAGACAATCTATCATGCTGTCTGGCTGGATTTTAAGAAACTTTAACCCATGAGAGTCCATGTCGTCACATTCCTCCCCCTTCTTAATATTAGCCAGACATGATAGGCTTCCGATCATCCTTCTCCTCTTGACGGCATTGTCCTTTTTAATGGTGAGGTCAGCAACAGAGGCTTGCATCTATACACCTCCCCCTGATTACCTCCCCCAAGTTGAGCAGCCATATTGTGGGGTCCATGAGTTGGGCCTGCACAAATCTCCCACTATCAATCCTCCCCCAGTCAAAAGCCACAGTGTGGTTAGGCTTACTCACGGTTCTTGGCTCAGAAGTCGATGATGGAGACCGGGAATGCAAACCATCCCTGGAAAAGATGTTAGAAAGATCCACATCAGGGTCCTGCTTGGCTTGGAGGTGGGTGATGGCTTCTTCAAACTGACTGGATAGTCCTTGTACTAGGTCATTCTCCAAAATGACTGGTGTGAGGAGGTAATTCACAAGCCCCACTTTCACTTCCCTTTGAGTGGTATCCGAAACAGGCTTGGTGGGGCCATCTATGAACCCCACTTCAACTTCCTCCTGGCTAGTCCCCGAAACAACAGGTGTGTGGACGGTGTCCATAAGCTCCACATCAGCCTTGCTCTGGTCAGTCTCCACAATGTCAGGAATGGGGAGGCTGTTCACAATCCCCACATCGATCACTTCCTGGATGGTCCCCAAAATACCAGGTGTGGGGAGGCTATCCACAAGCTCCACCTCGACCTCTCCCTGGTCGGTTTTTAGGTCCAACTGCACACATGCCAGAGGGACGTCTGAGCGCTGGCTCTCAGCCAGGGAGATGGGTAAATGGGAATCTGGTACAGGGTCTTCTGGAGAAACAATAACTGGGCTTACCAGAGTGATGGAAGATCCAATGTCTCGAAGTCCCTGAGCCTGTATATCACCGACCTTGACCGTCTGGATGTGGGGATGGAGGTTGGCTGGTGTACGGTGTCCGGCCTGCCGTAGGGTGTGGACTGGATAAACCACTTCCTCAACTATTGGTGTTTCTTGGGAGTAGCATTCCTAAGGTCTCGTTAGTTCATCTCGGCATATGTTGACTGGTTGGAGTGGGAGACGGGCTCCAAGCATGCGGCCTTGGTTTTGGAGACAATCTTTATCTAGATGTCCATTGCGCCCACATGTATAACAGCGCCATAGATTGGGCGAGTCACAGGCCCTGTTTGTAGTCCTTTGTTTTGGCGCAGCTTCTGCTGGGTAGCGGGACCATCCTTCTCGACCGGCTGGTGTTAGCAGTACTGCAGCTGGAATCCCATAAACATATTCCAGAACATAAGCCCTCTCTTCTCTTGAGGATCTAGGCCCCAATGCATCCAACAACGCTGTGGCTTGGGCCATTTTGGACAAAGTTGATTCCCAATTGTCACTAGATCCATGATGTGGCACATAGTCTACATCCTCTGGGTCAATATCGGCGGGATCCTCATCGTCCTCTGAATCATTCTGGGCATCCCAACGCTCCAGCAGACAATCTCTCGCCTCCGGCACAGATCCTGCAACATCCATTTACTGCAGCGGTCGTAACTCCTCTCTTGTCCTTGTCCCATGGCTGAGCTGGTGGGGTTGGACATGGCAGCGTCCGAAACCTGAATGCCTCCCCTATGGCCTGCTGGGTATGCTTATGTGCCTCCCTGGTTGTTGAGCCCTGGACGGTGTCCGAAAACACCAGTCCACTGCAGCTCCCCTGGGTAAACCAGGCTGAGTAGTATCCCACCGCTGCCACCAATTGTGGAGACACGGGGCTCAGTGGGTGCTCTCGTCCACTAAAACCCGCCGCCTTTAGAAAGACAGCGTGGCTCAGGGCTCATCCCAACTGAACGCCGGCCTCCTTAACCGTGCGCGTAACACTACTCAGACAACACAGGGTGAGGGAACCACAATAATTAGACTTTATTGGATCCCCAAACAATTAACGGCACATATCACATAACCAGCAAAACACACAAATGTAACAGGCAACAGAGTCTCACCCTTCCGCTAGCTCACCAGGGATTTAGAATGTCCATGCCTCACAGGTTCCAAGCTGTCTGAGGTCTGCAAAGTCTGTAACAGGTGACTGAACTGTCCCAACCTGAGTGTCCTCCTTAGGTAGTCCTGGTTTGATGTTAAAATCCTGGCAGCCGGAGTCGAAATCCCTAGGCTGTGGATATGGTCTCCAACCGGGTCCGGAGTCCCTAGATTGAAGCCATAAGATATCCTGATCCTCTAGTCAGCTCCAAAGAGCTTAGACTGGATCCATCAGCATCCATCAACAACCCCTGGTGGCTTAAAGAAGTCCTTTTTATAGCCACAACCTTCCACTTGGATACACTGCGTCCTCATCGATTGGTTGGACAAGATTGCTTCTCCCATTGGAGGAATTTCAAGCTGCATGGACAATGTTCATTTAAATGATGTGCATAGAAAGACTGAGGGTGTACATGTAAACTGGGAGTCACCGACTAGACAATGGCTACTAAGATAATTACATTATCAATACACAACTACAATACAATGGTTACTGGAAATGTCTGGAGAACAATACGTCTAGCTTTCAGTGGCCAACACAATTACATTGAGTCAACAAGAGTCTTGTAAAAACAATGAGGGACTTCTCCCCCATCTATAGACAATCTATCATGCTGTCTGGCTGGATTTTAAGAAACTTTAACCCATGAGAGTCCATGTCGTCACATTCCTCCCCCTTCTTAATATTAGCCAGACATGATAGGCTTCCGATCATCCTTCTCCTCTTGACGGCATTGTCCTTTTTAATGGTGAGGTCAGCAACAGAGGCTTGCATCTATACACCTCCCCCTGATTACCTCCCCCAAGTTGAGCAGCCATATTGTGGGGTCCATGAGTTGGGCCTGCACAAATCTCCCACTATCAATCCTCCCCCAGTCAAAAGCCACAGTGTGGTTAGGCTTACTCACGGTTCTTGGCTCAGAAGTCGATGATGGAGACCGGGAATGCAAACCATCCCTGGAAAAGATGTTAGAAAGATCCACATCAGGGTCCTGCTTGGCTTGGAGGTGGGTGATGGCTTCTTCAAACTGACTGGATAGTCCTTGTACTAGGTCATTCTCCAAAATGACTGGTGTGAGGAGGTAATTCACAAGCCCCACTTTCACTTCCCTTTGAGTGGTATCCGAAACAGGCTTGGTGGGGCCATCTATGAACCCCACTTCAACTTCCTCCTGGCTAGTCCCCGAAACAACAGGTGTGTGGACGGTGTCCATAAGCTCCACATCAGCCTTGCTCTGGTCAGTCTCCACAATGTCAGGAATGGGGAGGCTGTTCACAATCCCCACATCGATCACTTCCTGGATGGTCCCCAAAATACCAGGTGTGGGGAGGCTATCCACAAGCTCCACCTCGACCTCTCCCTGGTCGGTTTTTAGGTCCAACTGCACACATGCCAGAGGGACGTCTGAGCGCTGGCCCTCAGCCAGGGAGATGGGTAATTGGGAATCTGGTACAGGGTCTTCTGGAGAAACAATAACTGGGCTTACCAGAGTGATGGAAGATCCAATGTCTCGAAGTCCCTGAGCCTGTATATCACCGACCTTGACCGTCTGGATGTGGGGATGGAGGTTGGCTGGTGTACGGTGTCCGGCCTGCCGTAGGGTGTGGACTGGATAAACCACTTCCTCAACTATTGGTGTTTCTTGGGAGTAGCATTCCTCAGGTCTCGTTAGTTCATCTCGGCATATGTTGACTGGTTGGAGTGGCAGACGGGCTCCAAGCATGCGGCCTTGGTTTTGGAGACAATCTTTATCTAGATGTCCATTGCGCCCACATATATAACAGCGCCATAGATTGGGCGAGTCACAGGCCCTGTTTGTAGTCCTTTGTTTTGGCGCAGCTTCTGCTGGGTAGCGGGACCATCCTTCTCGACCGGCTGGTGTTAGCAGTACTGCAGCTGGAATCCCATAAACATATTCCAGAACATAAGCCCTCTCTTCTCTTGAGGATCTAGGCCCCAATGCATCCAACAACGCTGTGGCTTGGGCCATTTTGGACAAAGTTGATTCCCAATTGTCACTAGATCCATGATGTGGCACATAGTCTACATCCTCTGGGTCAATATCGGCGGGATCCTCATCGTCCTCTGAATCATTCTGGGCATCCCAACGCTCCAGCATACAATCTCTCGCCTCCGGCACAGATCCTGCAACATCCATTTACTGCAGCGGTCGTAACTCCTCTCTTGTCCTTGTCCCATGGCTGAGCTGGTGGGGTTGGACATGGCAGCGTCCGAAACCTGAATGCCTCCCCTATGGCCTGCTGGGTATGCTTATGTGCCTCCCTGGTTGTTGAGCCCTGGACGGTGTCCGAAAACACCAGTCCACTGCAGCTCCCCTGGGTAAACCAGGCTGAGTAGTATCCCACCGCTGCCACCAATTGTGGAGACACGGGGCTCAGTGGGTGCTCTCGTCCACTAAAACCCGCCGCCTTTAGAAAGACAGCGTGGCTCAGGGCTCATCCCAACTGAACGCCGGCCTCCTTAACCGTGCGCGTAACACTACTCAGACAACACAGGGTGAGGGAACCACAATAATTAGACTTTATTGGATCCCCAAACAATTAACGGCACATATCACATAACCAGCAAAACACACAAATGTAACAGGCAACAGAGTCTCACCCTTCCGCTGGCTCACCAGGGATTTAGAATGTCCATGCCTCACAGGTTCCAAGCTGTCTGAGGTCTGCAAAGTCTGTAACAGGTGACTGAACTGTCCCAACCTGAGTGTCCTCCTTAGGTAGTCCTGGTTTGATGTTAAAATCCTGGCAGCCGGAGTCGAAATCCCTAGGCTGTGGATATGGTCTCCAACCGGGTCCGGAGTCCCTAGATTGAAGCCATAAGATATCCTGATCCTCTAGTCAGCTCCAAAGAGCTTAGACTGGATCCATCAGCATCCATCAACAACCCCTGGTGGCTTAAAGAAGTCCTTTTTATAGCCACAACCTTCCACTTGGATACACTGCGTCCTCATCGATTGGTTGGACAAGATTGCTTCTCCCATTGGAGGAATTTCAAGCTGCATGGACAATGTTCATTTAAATGATGTGCATAGAAAGACTGAGGGTGTACATGTAAACTGGGAGTCACCGACTAGACAATGGCTACTAAGATAATTACATTATCAATACACAACTACAATACAATGGTTACTGGAAATGTCTGGAGAACAATACGTCTAGCTTTCAGTGGCCAACACAATTACATTGAGTCAACAAGAGTCTTGTAAAAACAATGAGGGACTTCTCCCCCATCTATAGACAATCTATCATGCTGTCTGGCTGGATTTTAAGAAACTTTAACCCATGAGAGTCCATGTCGTCACATTCCTCCCCCTTCTTTATATTAGCCAGACATGATAGGCTTCCGATCATCCTTCTCCTCTTGACGGCATTGTCCTTTTTAATGGTGAGGTCAGCAACAGAGGCTTGCATCTATACACCTCCCCCTGATTACCTCCCCCAAGTTGAGCAGCCATATTGTGGGGTCCATGAGTTGGGCCTGCACAAATCTCCCACTATCAATCCTCCCCCAGTCAAAAGCCACAGTGTGGTTAGGCTTACTCACGGTTCTTGGCTCAGAAGTCGATGATGGAGACCGGGAATGCAAACCATCCCTGGAAAAGATGTTAGAAAGATCCACATCAGGGTCCTGCTTGGCTTGGAGGTGGGTGATGGCTTCTTCAAACTGACTGGATAGTCC
>NW_027443059.1:0-61951 GCF_048569485.1 Anomaloglossus baeobatrachus
TTTGGAGCATGGAGACGATTTATCTCGGGATTGCAATATAACCCAAACAAAACTTTTAGTGGATTTCTACTTATTTTATTAAATATCATCTCCACCAACAGGACAAGCTTGCATCTGTTATAGTTTTGGAGAAAAATGTGTTCATTTCATGTATGCGCGAAATGCCTTAAAAATGGCTTAAAATGGATTTGGAGCATGGAGACGATTATCTCGGGATTGCAAGATAACCAAACAAAACTTTTAGTGGATTTCTACTTATTTTATTAAATATCATCTCCACCAAACAGGACAAGCTTGCATCTGTTATCGTTTTGGAGAAAAATGTGTTCATTTCATGTATGCGCGAAATGCCTTAAAAATGGCTTTAAAATGGATTTGGAGCATGGAGACGATTATCTCGGGATTGCAAGATAACCAAACAAAACTTTTAGTGGATTTCTACTTATTTTATTAAATATCATCTCCACCAAACAGGACAAGCTTGCATCTGTTATAGTTTTGGAGAAAAATGTGTTCATTTCATGTATGCGCGAAATGCCTTAAAAATGGCTTTAAAATGGATTTGGAGCATGGAGACGATTATCTCGGGATTGCAATATAACCAAACAAAACTTTTAGTGGATTTCTACTTATTTTATTAAATTCATCTCCACCAAACAGGACAAGCTTGCATCTGTTATAGTTTTGGAGAAAAATGTGTTCATTTCATGTATGCGCGAAATGCCTTAAAAATGGCTTTAAAATGGATTTGGAGCATGGAGACGATTATCTCGGATTGCAAGATAACCAAACAAAACTTTTAGTGGATTTCTACTTATTTTATTAAATATCATCTCCACCAAACAGGACAAGCTTGCATCTGTTATAGTTTTGGAGAAAAATGTGTTCATTTCATGTATGCGCGAAATGCCTTAAAAATGGCTTTAAAATGGATTTGGAGCATGGAGACGATTATCTCGGGATTGCAAGATAACCAAACAAAACTTTTAGTGGATTTCTACTTATTTTATTAAATATCATCTCCACCAAACAGGACAAGCTTGCATCTGTTATAGTTTTGGAGAAAAATGTGTTCATTTTCATGTATGCGCGAAATGCCTTAAAAATGGCTTTAAAATGGATTTGGAGCATGGAGACGATTATCTCGGATTGCAATATAACCAAACAAAACTTTTAGTGGATTTCTACTTATTTTATTAAATATCATCTCCACCAAACAGGACAAGCTTGCATCTGTTATAGTTTTGGAGAAAAATGTGTTCATTTCATGTATGCGCGAAATGCCTTAAAAATGGCTTTAAAATGGATTTGGAGCATGGAGACGATTATCTCGGGATTGCAAGATAACCAAACAAAACTTTTAGTGGATTTCTACTTATTTTATTAAATATCATCTCCACCAAACAGGACAAGCTTGCATCTGTTTTCGTTTTGGAGAAAAATGTGTTAATTTCATGTATGCGCGAAATGCCTTAAAAATGGCTTTAAAATGGATTTGGAGCATGGAGACGATTATCTCGGGATTGCAAGATAACCAAACAAAACTTTTAGTGGATTTCTACTTATTTTATTAAATATCATCTCCACCAAACAGGACAAGCTTGCATCTGTTATAGTTTTGGAGAAAAATGTGTTCATTTCATGTATGCGCGAAATGCCTTAAAAATGGCTTTAAAATGGATTTGGAGCATGGAGACGATTATCTCGGGATTGCAAGATAACCAAACAAAACTTTTAGTGGATTTCTACTTATTTTATTAAATATCATCTCCACCAAACAAGAGAAGCTTGCATCTGTTATAGTTTTGGAGAAAAATGTGTTCATTTCATGTATGCGCGAAATGCCTTAAAATGGCTTTAAAATGGATTTGGAGCATGGAGACGATTATCTCGGGATTGCAAGATAACCAAACAAAACTTTTAGTGGATTTCTACTTATTTTATTAAATATCATCTCCACCAAACAGGACAAGCTTGCATCTGTTATAGTTTTGGAGAAAAATGTGTTCATTTCATGTATGCGCGAAATGCCTTAAAAATGGCTTTAAAATGGATTTGGAGCATGGAGACGATTATCTCGGGATTGCAAGATAACCAAACAAAACTTTTAGTGGATTTCTACTTATTTTATTAAATATCATCTCCACCTAAACAGGACAAGCTTGCATCTGTTATAGTTTTGGAGAAAAATGTGTTCATTTCATGTATGCGCGAAATGCCTTAAAAATGGCTTTAAAATGGATTTGGAGCATGGAGACGATTATCTCGGGATTGCAATATAACCAAACAAAACTTTTAGTGGATTTCTACTTATTTTATTAAATATCATCTCCACCAAACAGGACAAGCTTGCATCTGTTATAGTTTTGGAGAAAAATGTGTTCATTTCATGTATGCGCGAAATGCCTTAAAAATGGCTTTAAAATGGATTTGGAGCATGGAGACGATTATCTCGGGATTGCAAGATAACCAAACAAAACTTTTCAGTAGATTTCTACTTATTTTATTAAATATCATCTCCACCAAACAGGACAAGCTTGCATCTGTTATAGTTTTGGAGAAAAATGTGTTCATTTCATGTATGCGCGAAATGCCTTAAAAATGGCTTTAAAATGGATTTGGAGCATGGAGACGATTATCTCGGGATTGCAAGATAACCAAACAAAACTTTTAGTGGATTTCTACTTATTTTATTAAATATCATCTCCACCAAACAAGACAAGCTTGCATCTGTTATAGTTTTGGAGAAAAATGTGTTCATTTCATGTATGCGCGAAATGCCTTAAAAATGGCTTTAAAATGGATTTGGAGCATGGAGACGATTATCTCGGGATTGCAAGATAACCAAACAAAACTTTTAGTGGATTTCTACTTATTTTATTAAATATCATCTCCACCAAACAGGACAAGCTTGCATGTGTTATAGTTTTGGAGAAAAATGTGTTCATTTCATGTATGCGCAAAATGCCTTTGAAATGGCTTTAAAATGGATTTGGAGCATGGAGACGATTATCTCGGGATTGCAAGATAACCAAACAAAACTTTTAGTGTATTTCTACTTATTTTATTAAATATCATCTCCACCAAACAGGACAAGCTTGCATCTATTATAGTTTTGGAGAAAAATGTGTTCATTTCATGTATGCGCGAAATGCCTTAAAAATGGCTTTAAAATGGATTTGGAGCATGGAGACGATTATCTCGGGATTGCAATATAACCAAACAAAACTTTTAGTGGATTTCTACTTATTTTATTAAATATCATCTCCACCAAACAGGACAAGCTTGCATCTGTTATAGTTTTGGAGAAAAATGTGTTCATTTCATGTATGCGCGAAATGCCTTAAAAATGGCTTTAAAATGGATTTGGAGCATGGAGACGATTATCTCGGATTGCAAGATAACCAAACAAAACTTTTAGTGGATTTCTACTTATTTTATTAAATATCATCTCCACCCAAACAGGACAAGCTTGCATCTGTTATAGTTTTGGAGAAAAATGTGTTCATTTCATGTATGCGCGAAATGCCTTAAAAATGGCTTTAAAATGGATTTGGAGCATGGAGACGATTATCTCGGGATTGCAAGATAACCAAACAAAACTTTTAGTGGATTTCTACTTATTTTATTAAATATCATCTCCACCAAACAGGACAAGCTTGCATCTGTTATAGTTTTGGAGAAAAATGTGTTCATTTCATGTATGCGCGAAATGCCTTAAAAATGGCTTTAAAATGGATTTGGAGCATGGAGACGATTATCTCGGGATTGCAAGATAACCAAACAAAACTTTTAGTGGATTTCTACTTATTTTATTAAATATCATCTCCACCAAACAGGACAAGCTTGCATCTGTTATAGTTTTGGAGAAAAATGTGTTCAATTTCATGTATGCGCGAAATGCCTTAAAAATGGCTTTAAAATGGATTTGAAGCATGGAGACGATTATCTCGGGATTGCAAGATAACCAAACAAAACTTTTAGTGGATTTCTACTTATTTTATTAAATATCATCTCCACCAAACAGGACAAGCTTGCATCTGTTATAGTTTTGGAGAAAAATGTGTTCATTTCATGTATGCGCGAAATGCCTTAAAAATGGCTTTAAAATGGATTTGGAGCATGGAGACGATTATCTCGGGATTGCAAGATAACCAAACAAAACTTTTAGTGGATTTCTACTTATTTTATTAAATATCATCTCCACCAAACAGGACAAGCTTGCATCTGTTATAGTTTTGGAGAAAAATGTGTTCATTTCATGTATGCGCGAAATGCCTTAAAAATGGCTTTAAAATGGATTTGGAGCATGGAGACGATTATCTCGGGATTGCAAGATAACCAAACAAAACTTTTAGTGGATTTCTACTTATTTTATTAAATATCATCTCCACCAAACAGGACAAGCTTGCATCTGTTATAGTTTTGGAGAAAAATGTGTTCATTTCATGTATGCGCGAAATGCCTTAAAAATGGCTTTAAAATAGATTTGGAGCATGGAGACGATTATCTCGGGATTGCAAGATAACCAAACAAAAACTTTTAGTGGATTTCTACTTATTTTATTAAATATCGATCCCACCAAACAGGACAAGCCTTGCATCTGTTATAGTTTTGGAGAAAAATGTGTTCATTTCATGTATGCGCGAAATGCCTTAAAAATGGCTTTAAAATGGATTTGGAGCATGGAGACGATTATCTCGGGATTGCAAGATAACCAAACAAAACTTTTAGTGGATTTCTACTTATTTTATTAAATATCATCTCCACCAAACAGGACAAGCTTGCATCTGTTATAGTTTTGGAGAAAAATGTGTTCATTTCATGTATGCGCGAAATGCCTTAAAAATGGCTTTAAAATGGATTTGGAGCATGGAGACGATTATCTCGGGATTGCAATATAACCAAACAAAACTTTTAGTGGATTTCTACTTATTTTATTAAATATAATCTCCACCAAACAGGACAAGCTTGCATCTGTTATAGTTTTGGAGAAAATGTGTTCATTTCATGTATGCGCGAAATGCCTTAAAATGGCTTTAAAATGGATTTGGAGCATGGAGACGATTATCTCGGGATTGCAAGATAACCAAACAAAACTTTTTAGTGGATTTCTACTTATTTTATTAAATATCATCTCCACCAAACAGGACAAGCTTGCATCTGTTATAGTTTTGGAGAAAAATGTGTTCATTTCATGTATGCGCGAAATGCCTTAAAAATGGCTTTAAAATGGATTTGGAGCATGGAGACGATTGTCTCGGGATTGCAAGATAACCAAACAAAACTTTTAGTGGATTTCTACTTATTTTATTAAATATCATCTCCACCAAACAAGACAAGCTTGCATCTGTTATAGTTTTGGAGAAAAATGTGTTCATTTCATGTATGCGCGAAATGCCTTAAAAATGGCTTTAAAATGGATTTGGAGCATGGAGACGATTATCTCGGGATTGCAAGATAACCAAACAAAACTTTTAGTGGATTATCTACTTATTTTATTAAATATCATCTCCACCAAACAGGACAAGCTTGCATCTGTTATAGTTTTGGAGAAAAATGTGTTCATTTCATGTATGCGCGAAATGCCTTAAAAATGGCTTTAAAATGGATTTGGAGCATGGAGACGATTATCTCGGGATTGCAAGATAACCAAACAAAACTTTTAGTGGATTTCTACTTATTTTATTAAATATCATCTCCACCAAACAGGACAAGCTTGCATCTGTTATAGTTTTGGAGAAAAATGTGTTCATTTCATGTATGCGCGAAATGCCTTAAAAATGGCTTTAAAATGGATTTGGAGCATGGAGACGATTATCTCGGGATTGCAAGATAACCAAACAAAACTTTTAGTGGATTTCTACTTATTTTATTAAATATCATCTCCACAAACAGGACAAGCTTGCATCTGTCTATAGTTTTGGAGAAAAATGTGTTCAATTCATGTATGCGCGAAATGCCTTAAAAATGGCTTTAAAATGGATTTGGAGCATGGAGACGATTATCTCGGGATTGCAATATAACCAAACAAAACTTTTAGTGGATTTCTACTTATTTTATTAAATATCATCTCCACCAAACAGGACAAGCTTGCATCTGTTATAGTTTTCGGAGAAAAATGTGTTCATTTCATGTATGCGCGAAATGCCTTAAAAATGGCTTTAAAATGGATTTGGAGCATGGAGACGATTATCTCGGGATTGCAAGATAACCAAACAAAAATTTTAGTGGATTTCTACTTATTTTATTAAATATCATCTCCACCAAACAGGACAAGCTTGCATCTGTTATAGTTTTGGAGAAAAATGTGTTCATTTCATGTATGCGCGAAATGCCTTAAAAATGGCTTTAAAATGGATTTGGAGCATGGAGACGATTATCTCGGGATTGCAAGATAACCAAACAAAACTTTTAGTGGATTTCTACTTATTTTATTAAATATCATCTCCACCAAACAAGACAAGCTTGCATCTGTTATAGTTTTGGAGAAAAATGTGTTCATTTCATGTATGCGCGAAATGCCTTAAAATGGCTTTAAAATGGATTTGGAGCATGGAGACGATTATCTCGGGATTGCAAGATAACCAAACAAAACTTTTAGTGGATTTCTACTTATTTTATTAAATATCATCTCCACCAAACAGGACAAGCTTGCATGTGTTATAGTTTTGGAGAAAAATGTGTTCATTTCATGTATGCGCAAAATGCCTTTGAAATGGCTTTAAAATGGATTTGGAGCATGGAGACGATTATCTCGGGATTGCAAGATAACCAAACAAAACTTTTAGTGGATTTCTACTTATTTTATTAAATATCATCTCCACCAAACAGGACAAGCTTGCATCTGTTATAGTTTTGGAGAAAAATGTGTTCATTTCATGTATGCGCGAAATGCCTTAAAAATGGCTTTAAAATGGATTTGGAGCATGAGACGATTATCTCGGGATTGCAAGATAACCAAACAAAACTTTTAGTGTATTTCTACTTATTTTATTAAATATCATCTCCACCAAACAGGACAAGCTTGCATCTATTATAGTTTTGGAGAAAAATGTGTTCATTTCACTGTATGCGCGAAATGCCTTAAAAATGGCTTTAAAATGGATTTGGAGCATGGAGACGATTATCTCGGGATTGCAATATAACCAAACAAAACTTTTAGTGGATTTCTACTTATTTTATTAAATATCATCTCCACCAAACAGGACAAGCTTGCATGTGTTATAGTTTTGGAGAAAAATGTGTTCATTTCATGTATGCGCAAAATGCCTTTGAAATGGCTTTAAAATGGATTTGGAGCATGGAGACGATTATCTTAGGATGGCAATATAAACAAACGAAACGTTTAGTAGATTTCTACTTATTTTATTAATATTATCTCCACCAAACAGGACAAGCTTGCATCTGTTATAGTTTTGGAGAAAAAATGTGTTCATTTCATGTATGCGCGAAATGCCTTAAAAAGGCTTTAAAATGGATTTGGAGCATGGAGACGATTATCTCGGGATTGCAAGATAACCAAACAAAACTTTTAGTGGATTTCTACTTATTTTATTAAATATCATCTCCACCAAACAGGACAAGCTTGCATCTGTTATAGTTTTGGAGAAAAATGTGTTCATTTCATGTATGCGCGAAATGCCTTAAAAATGGCTTTAAAATGGATTTGGAGCATGGAGACGATTATCTCGAGATTGCAAGATAACCAAACAAAACTTTTAGTGGATTTCTACTTATTTTATTAAATATCATCTCCACCAAACAGGACAAGCTTGCATCTGTTATAGTTTTGGAGAAAAATGTGTTCATTTTATGTATGCGCGAAATGCCTTAAAAATGGCTTTAAAATGGATTTGGAGCATGGAGACGATTATCTCGGGATTGCAAGATAACCAAACAAAACTTTTAGTGGATTTCTACTTATTTTATTAAATATCATCTCCACCAAACAGGACAAGCTTGCATCTGTTATAGTTTTGGAGAAAAATGTGTTCATTTCATGTATGCGCGAAATGCCTTAAAAATGGCTTTAAAATGGATTTGGAGCATGGAGACGATTATCTCGGGATTGCAAGATAACCAAACAAAACTTTTAGTGGATTTCTACTTATTTTATTAAATATCATCTCCACCAAACAGGACAAGCTTGCATCTGTTATAGTTTTGGAGAAAAATGTGTTCATTTCATGTATACGCGAAATGCCTTAAAAATGGCTTTAAAATGGATTTGGAGCATGGAGACGATTATCTCGGGATTGCAATATAACCAAACAAAACTTTTAGTGGATTTCTACTTATTTTATTAAATATCATCTCCACCAAACAGGACAAGCTTGCATCTGTTATAGTTTTGGAGAAAAATGTGTTCATTTCATGTATGCGCGAAATGCCTTAAAAATGGCTTTAAAATGGATTTGGAGCATGGAGACGATTATCTCGGGATTGCAAGATAACCAAACAAAACTTTTAGTGGATTTCTACTTATTTTATTAAATATCATCTCCACCAAACAGGACAAGCTTGCATCTGTTATAGTTTTGGAGAAAAATGTGTTCATTTCATGTATGCGCGAAATGCCTTAAAAATGGCTTTAAAATGGATTTGGAGCATGGAGACGATTATCTCGGGATTGCAAGATAACCAAACAAAACATTTAGTGGATTTCTACTTATTTTATTAAATATCATCTCCACCAAACAGGACAAGCTTGCATCTGTTATAGTTTCTGGAGAAAAATGTGTTCATTTCATGTATGCGCGAAATGCCTTAAAAATGGCTTTAAAATGGATTTGGAGCATGGAGAGATTATCTCGGGATTGCAAGATAACCAAACAAAACCTTTTAGTGGATTTCTACTTATTTTATTAAATATCATCTCCACCAAACAGGGACAAGCTTGCATCTGTTATAGTTTTGGAGAAAAATGTGTTCATTTCATGTATGCGCGAAATGCCTTAAAAATGGCTTTAAAATGGATTTGGAGCATGGAGACGATTATCTCGGGATTGCAATATAACCAAACAAAACTTTAGTGGATTTCTACTTATTTTATTAAATATCATCTCCACCAAACAGGACAAGCTTGCATCTGTTATAGTTTTGCGAGAAAAATGTGTTCATTTCATGTATGCGCGAAATGCCTTAAAAATGGCTTTAAAATGGATTTGGAGCATGGAGGACGATTATCTCGGGATTGCAAGATAACCAAACAAAAATTTTAGTGGATTTCTACTTATTTTATTAAATATCATCTCCACCAAACAGGACAAGCTTGCATCTGTTATAGTTTTGGAGAAAAATGTGTTCATTTCATGTATGCGCGAAATGCCTTAAAAATGGCTTTAAAATGGATTTGGAGCATGGAGACGATTATCTCGGGATTGCAAGATAACCAAACAAAACTTTTAGTGGATTTCTACTTATTTTATTAAATATCATCTCCACCAAACAAGACAAGCTTGCATCTGTTATAGATTTGGAGAAAAATGTGTTCATTTCATGTATGCGCGAAATGCCTTAAAAATGGCTTTAAAATGGATTTGGAGCATTGAGACGATTATCTCGGGATTGCAAGATAACCAAATAAAACTTTTAGTGGATTTCTACTTATTTTATTAAATATCATCTCCACCAAACAGGACAAGCTTGCATCTGTTATAGTTTTGGAGAAAAATGTGTTCATTTCATGTATGCGCGAAATGCCTTAAAAATGGCTTTAAAATGGATTTGGAGCATGGAGACGATTATCTCGGGATTGCAAGATAACCAAACAAAACCTTTAGTGGATTTCTACTTATTTTATTAAATATCATCTCCACCAAACAGGACAAGCTTGCATCTGTTATAGTTTTGGAGAAAAATGTGTTCATTTCATGTATGCGCGAAATGCCTTAAAAATGGCTTTAAAATGGATTTGGAGCATGGAGACGATTATCTCGGGATTGCAAGATAACCAAACAAAACTTTTAGTGGATTTCTACTTATTTTATTAAATATCATCTCCACCAAACAGGACAAGCTTGCATTTGTTATAGTTTTGGAGAAAAATGTGTTCATTTCATGTATGCGCGAAATGCCTTAAAAATGGCTTTAAAATAGATTTGGAGCATGGAGACGATTATCTCGGGATTGCAAGATAACCAAACAAAACTTTTAGTGGATTTCTACTTATTTTATTAAATATCATCTCCACCAAACAGGACAAGCTTGCATCTGTTATAGTTTTGGAGAAAAATGTGTTCATTTCATGTATGCGCGAAATGCCTTAAAAATGGCTTTAAATGGATTTGGAGCATGGAGACGATTATCTCGGGATTGCAAGATAACCAAACAAAACTTTTAGTGGATTTCTACTTATTTTATTAAATATCATCTCCACCAAACAGGACAAGCTTGCATCTGTTATAGTTTTGGAGAAAAATGTGTTCATTTCATGTATGCGCGAAATGCCTTAAAAATGGCTTTAAAATGGATTTGGAGCATGGAGACGATTATCTCGGGATTGCAATATAACCAAACAAAACTTTTAGTGGATTTCTACTTATTTTATTAAATATCATCTCCACCAAACAGGACAAGCTTGCATCTGTTATAGTTTTGGAGAAAAATGTGTTCATTTCATGTATGCGCGAAATGCCTTAAAATGGCTTTAAAATGGATTTGGAGCATGGAGACGATTATCTCGGATTGCAAGATAACCAAACAAAACTTTTAGTGGATTTCAACTTATTTTATTAAATATCATCTCCACCCAAACAGGACAAGCTTGCATCTGTTATAGTTTTGGAGAAAAATGTGTTCATTTCATGTATGCGCGAAATGCCTTAAAAATGGCTTTAAAATGGATTTGGAGCATGGAGACGATTATCTCGGGATTGCAAGATAACCAAACAAAACTTTTTAGTGGATTTCTACTTATTTTATTAAATATCATCTCCACCAAAGAGGACAAGCTTGCATCTGTTATAGTTTTGGAGAAAAATGTGTTCATTTCATGTATGCGCAAAATGCCTTAAAAATGGCTTTAAAATGGATTTGGAGCATGGAGACGATTATTTCGGGATTGCAAGATAACCAAACAAAACTTTTAGTGGATTTCTACTTATTTTATTAAATATCATCTCCACCAAACAGGACAAGCTTGCATCTGTTATAGTTTTGGAGAAAAATGTGTTCATTTCATGTATGCGCGAAATGCCTTAAAAATGGCTTTAAAATGGATTTGGAGCATGGAGACGATTATCTCGGGATTGCAAGATAACCAAACAAAAACTTTTAGTGGATTTCTACTTATTTTATTAAATATCATCTCCACCAAACAAGACAAGCTTGCATCTGTTATAGTTTTGGAGAAAAATGTGTTCATTTCATGTATGCGCGAAATGCCTTAAAAATGGCTTTAAAATGGATTTGGAGCATGGAGACGATTATCTCGGGATTGCAAGATAACCAAACAAAACTTTTAGTGGATTTCTACTTATTTTATTAAATATCATCTCCACCAAACAAGACAAGCTTGCATCTGTTATAGTTTTGGAGAAAAATGTGTTCATTTCATGTATGCGCGAAATGCCTTAAAAATGGCTTTAAAATGGATTTGGAGCATGGAGACGATTATCTCGGGATTGCAAGATAACCAAACAAAACTTTTAGTGGATTTCTACTTATTTTATTAAATATCATCTCCACCAAACAGGACAAGCTTGCATCTGTTATAGTTTTGGAGAAAAATGTGTTCATTTCATGTATGCGCGAAATGCCTTAAAAATGGCTTTAAAATGGATTTGGAGCATGGAGACGATTATCTCGGGATTGCAAGATAACAAAACAAAACTTTTAGTGGATTTCTAATTATTTTATTAAATATCATCTCCACCAAACAGGACAAGCTTGCATCTGTTATAGTTTTGGAGAAAAATGTGTTCATTTCATGTATGCGCGAAATGCCTTAAAAATGGCTTTAAAATGGATTTGGAGCATGGAGACGATTATCTCGGGATTGCAATATAATCAAACAAAACTTTTAGTGGATTTCTACTTATTTTATTAAATATCATCTCCACCAAACAGGACAAGCTTGCATCTGTTATAGTTTTGGAGAAAAATGTGTTCATTTCATGTATGCGCGAAATGCCTTAAAAATGGCTTTAAAATGGATTTGGAGCATGGAGACGATTATCTCGGGATTGCAAGATAACCAAACAAAAATTTTAGTGGATTTCTACTTATTTTATTAAATATCATCTCCACCAAACAGGACAAGCTTGCATCTGTTTTCGTTTTGGAGAAAAATGTGTTCATTTCATGTATGCGCGAAATGCCTTAAAAATGGCCTTTAAAATGGATTTGGAGCATGGAGACGATTATCTCGGGATTGCAAGATAACCAAACAAAACTTTTAGTGGATTTCTACTTATTTTATTAAATATCATCTCCACCAAACAGGACAAGCTTGCATCTGTTATAGTTTTGGAGAAAAATGTGTTCATTTCATGTATGCGCGAAATGCCTTAAAAATGGCTTTAAAATGGATTTGGAGCATGGAGACGATTATCTCGGGATTGCAAGATAACCAAACAAAACTTTTAGTGGATTTCTACTTATTTTATTAAATATCATCTCCACCAAACAAGAGAAGCTTGCATCTGTTATAGTTTTGGAGAAAACAATAACAGATGCAAGCTTCTCTTGTTTGGTGGAGATGATATTTAATAAAATAAGTAGAAATCACTAAAAGTTTTGTTTGGTTATCTTGCAATCCCGAGATAATCGTCTCCATGCTCCAAATCCATTTAAAGCCATTTTTAAGGCATTTCGCGCATACATGAAATGAACACATTTTTCTCCAAAACTATAACAGATGCAAGCTTGTCCTGTTTGGTGGAGATGATATTTAATAAAATAAGTAGAAATCCACTAAAAGTTTTGTTTGGTTATCTTGCAATCCCGAGATAATCGTCTCCATGCTCCAAATCCATTTTAAAGCCATTTTTTAAGGCATTTCGCGCATACATGAAATGAACACATTTTTCTCCAAAACGAAAACAGATGCAAGCTTGTCCTGTTTGGTGGAGATGATATTTAATAAAATAAGTAGAAATCCACTAAAATTTTTGTTTGGTTATCTTGCAATCCCGAGATAATCGTCTCCATGCTCCAAATCCATTTTAAAGCCATTTTTAAGGCATTTCGCGCATACATGAAATGAAACACATTTTTCTCCAAAACTATAACAGATGCAAGCTTGTCCTGTTTGGTGGAGATGATATTTAATAAAAATAAGTAGAAATCCACTAAAAGTTTTGTTTGATTATATTGCAATCCCGAGATAATCGTCTCCATGCTCCAAATCCATTTTAAAGCCATTTTTAAGGCATTTCGCGCATACATGAAATGAACACATTTTTCTCCAAAACTATAACAGATGCAAGCTTGTCCTGTTTGGTGGAGATGATATTTAATAAAATAATTAGAAATCCACTAAAAGTTTTGTTTTGTTATCTTGCAATCCCGAGATAATCGTCTCCATGCCTCCAAATCCATTTTAAAGCCATTTTAAGGCATTTCGCGCATACATGAAATGAACACATTTTTCTCCAAAACTATAACAGATGCAAGCTTGTCCTGTTTGGTGGAGATGATATTTAATAAAATAAGTAGAAATCCACTAAAAGTTTTGTTTGGTTATCTTGCAATCCCGAGATAATCGTCTCCATGCTCCAAATCCATTTTAAAGCCATTTTTTAAGGCATTTCGCGCATACATGAAATGAACACATTTTTCTCCAAAACTATAACAGATGCAAGCTTGTCTTGTTTGGTGGAGATGATATTTAATAAAATAAGTAGAAAATCCACTAAAAGTTTTGTTTGGTTATCTTGCAATCCCGAGATAATCGTCTCCATGCTCCAAATCCATTTTAAAGCCATTTTTAAGGCATTTTCGCGCATACATGAAATGAACACATTTTTCTCCAAAACTATAACAGATGCAAGCTTGTCTTGTTTGGTGGAGATGATATTTAATAAAATAAGTAGAAATCCACTAAAAGTTTTGTTTGGTTATCTTGCAATCCCGAGATAATCGTCTCCATGCTCCAAATCCATTTTAAAGCCATTTTTAAGGCATTTCGCGCATACATGAAATGAACACATTTTTTCTCCAAAACTATAACAGATGCAAGCTTGTCCTGTTTGGTGGAGATGATATTTAATAAAATAAGTAGAAATCCACTAAAAGTTTTGTTTGGTTATCTTGCAATCCCGAAATAATCGTCTCCATGCTCCAAATCCATTTTAAAGCCATTTTTAAGGCATTTTGCGCATACATGAAATGAACACATTTTTCTCCAAAACTATAACAGATGCAAGCTTGTCCTCTTTGGTGGAGATGATATTTAAATAAAATAAGTAGAAAATCCACTAAAAGTTTTGTCTTGGTTATCTTGCAATCCCGAGATAATCGTCTCCATGCTCCAAATCCATTTTAAAGCCATTTTTAAGGCATTTCGCGCATACATGAAATGAACACATTTTTCTCCCAAAACTATAACAGATGCAAGCTTGTCCTGTTTGGTGGAGATGATATTTAATAAAATAAGTTGAAATCCACTAAAAGTTTTGTTTGGTTATCTTGCAATCCCGAGATAATCGTCTCCATGCTCCAAATCCATTTTAAAGCCATTTTTTAAGGCATTTCGCGCATACATGAAATGAACACATTTTTCTCCAAAAACTATAACAGATGCAAGCTTGTCCTGTTTGGTGGAGATGATATTTAATAAAATAAGTAGAAATCCACTAAAAGTTTTGTTTGGTTATATTGCAATCCCGAGATAATCGTCTCCATGCTCCAAATCCATTTTAAAGCCATTTTTAAGGCATTTCGCGCATACATGAAATGAACACATATTTTTCTCCAAAACTATAACAGATGCAAGCTTGTCCTGGTTGGTGGAGATGATATTTAATAAAATAAGTAGAAATCCACTAAAAGTTTTGTTTGGTTATCTTGCAATCCCGAGATAATCGTCTCCATGCTCCAAATCCATTTTAAAGCCATTTTTAAGGCATTTCGCGCATACATGAAATGAACACATTTTCTCTCAAAACTATAACAGATGCAAGCTTGTCCTGTTTGGTGGAGATGATATTTAATAAAATAAGTAGAAATCCACTAAAAGTTTTGTTTGGTTATCTTGCAATCCCGAGATAATCGTCTCCATGCTCCAAATCTATTTTAAAGCCATTTTTAAGGCATTTCGCGCATACATGAAAATGAAACACATTTTTCTCCCAAAACTATAACAAATGCAAGCTTGTCCTGTTTGGTGGAGATGATATTTAATAAAATAAGTAGAAATCCACTAAAAGTTTTGTTTGGTTATCTTGCAATCCCGAGATAATCGTCTCATGCTCCAAATCCATTTTAAAGCCATTTTTAAGGCATTTCGCGCATACATGAAATGAACACATTTTTCTCCAAAACTATAACAGATGCAAGCTTGTCCCTGTTTGGTGGAGATGATATTTAATAAAATAAGTAGAAATCCACTAAAGGTTTTGTTTTGGTTATCTTGCAATCCCGAGATAATCGTCTCCATGCTCCAAATCCATTTTAAAGCCATTTTTAAGGCATTTCGCGCATACATGAAATGAACACAATTTTTCTCCAAAACTATAACAGATGCAAGCTTGTCCTGTTTGGTGGAGATGATATTTAATAAAATAAGTAGAAATCCACTAAAAGTTTTATTTGGTTATCTTGCAATCCCGAGATACATCGTCTCAATGCTCCAAATCCATTTTAAAGCCATTTTTAAGGCATTTCGCGCATACATGAAATGAACACATTTTTCTCCAAATCTATAACAGATGCAAGCTTGTCTTGTTTGGTGGAGATGATATTTAATAAAATAAGTAGAAATCCACTAAAAGTTTTGTTTGGTTATCTTGCAATCCCGAGATAATCGTCTCCATGCTCCAAATCCATTTTAAAGCCATTTTTAAGGCATTTCGCGCATACATGAAATGAACACATTTTTCTCCAAAACTATAACAGATGCAAGCTTGTCCTGTTTGGTGGAGATGATATTTAATAAAATAAGTAGAAATCCACTAAAATTTTTGTTTGGTTATCTTGCAATCCCGAGATAATCGTCTCCATGCTCCAAATCCATTTTAAAGCCATTTTTAAGGCATTTCGCGCATACATGAAATGAACACATTTTTCTCCAAAACTATAACAGATGCAAGCTTGTCCTGTTTGGTGGAGATGATATTTAATAAAATAAGTAGAAATCCACTAAAAGTTTTGTTTGGTTATATTGCAATCCGAGATAATCGTCTCCATGCTCCAAATCCATTTTAAAGCCATTTTTAAGGCATTTCGCGCATACATGAAATGAACACATTTTTCTCCAAAACTATAACAGATGCAAGCTTGTCCTGTTTGGTGGAGATGATATTTAATAAAATAAGTAGAACATCCACTAAAAGTTTTGTTTGGTTATCTTGCAATCCCGAGATAATCTCTCCATGCTCCAAATCCATTTTTAAAGCCATTTTTAAGGCATTTCGCGCATACATGAAATGAACACACATTTTTTCTCCAAAACTATAACAGATGCAAGCTTGTCCTGTTTGGTGGAGACTGATATTTAATAAAATAAGTAGAAATCCACTAAATGTTTTGTTTGGTTATCCTTGCAATCCCGAGATAATCGTCTCCATGCTCCAAATCCATTTTAAAGCCATTTTTAAGGCATTTCGCGCATACATGAAATGAACACATTTTTCTCCAAAACTATAACAGATGCAAGCTTGTCCTGTTTGGTGGAGATGATATTTAATAAAATAAGTAGAAATCCACTAAAAGTTTTGTTTGGTTATCTTGCAATCCCGAGATAATCGTCTCCATGCTCCAAATCCATTTTAAAGCCATTTTTAAGGCATTTCGCGCATACATGAAATGAACACATTTTTCTCCAAAACTATAACAGATGCAAGCTTGTCCTGTTTGGTGGAGATGATATTTAATAAAATAAGTAGAAATCCACTAAAAGTTTTGTTTGGTTATATTGCAATCCCGAGATAATCGTCTCCATGCTCCAAATCCATTTTAAAGCCATTTTTAAGGCATTTCGCGTATACATGAAATGAACACATTTTTCTCCAAAACTATAACAGATGCAAGCTTGTCCTGTTTGGTGGAGATGATATTTAATAAAATAAGTAGAAAATCCACTAAAAGTTTTGTTTGGTTATCTTGCAATCCCGAGATAATCGTCTCCATGCTCCAAATCCATTTTAAAGCCATTTTTAAGGCATTTCGCGCATACATGAAATGAACACATTTTTCTCCAAAACTATAACAGATGCAAGCTTGTCCTGTTTGGTGGATGATGATATTGTAATAAAATAAGTAGAAATCCACTAAAGTTTTGTTTGGTTATCTTGCAATCCGAGATAATCGTCTCCATGCTCCAAATCCATTTTAAAGCCATTTTTAAGGCATTTCGCGCATACATAAAATGAACACATTTTTCTCCAAAACTATAACAGATGCAAGCTTGTCCTGTTTGGTGGAGATGATATTTAATAAAATAAGTAGAAATCCACTAAAAGTTTTGTTTGGTTATCTTGCAATCTCGAGATAATCGTCTCCATGCTCCAAATCCATTTTAAAGCCATTTTTAAGGCATTTCGCGCATACATGAAATGAACACATTTGTTCTCCAAACTATAACAGATGCAAGCTTGTCCTGTTTGGTGGAGATGATATTTAATAAAATAAGTAGAAATCACTAAAAGTTTTGTTTGGTTATCTTGCAATCCCGAGATAATCGTCTCCATGCTCCAAATCCATTTTAAAGCCATTTTTAAGGCATTTCGCGCATACATGAAATGAACACATTTTTCTCCAAAACTATAACAGATGCAAGCTTGTCCTGTTTGGTGGAGATAATATTTAATAAAATAAGTAGAAATCTACTAAACGTTTCGTTTGTTTATATTGCCATCCTAAGATAATCGTCTCCATGCTCCAAATCCATTTTAAAGCCATTTCAAAGGCATTTTGCGCGCATACATGAAATGAACACATTTTTCTCCAAAACTATAACACATGCAAGCTTGTCCTGTTTGGTGGAGATGATATTTAATAAAATAAGTAGAAATCCACTAAAAGTTTTGTTTGGTTATATTGCAATCCCGAGATAATCGTCTCCATGCTCCAAATCCATTTTAAAGCCATTTTTAAGGCATTTCGCGCATACATGAAATGAACACATTTTTCTCCAAAACTATAATAGATGCAAGCTTGTCCTGTTTGGTGGAGATGATATTTAATAAAATAAGTAGAAATACACTAAAAGTTTTGTCTTGGTTATCTTGCAATCCCGAGATAATCGTCTCCATGCTCCAAATCCATTTTAAAGCCATTTTTAAGGCATTTCTGCGCATACATGAAATGAACACATTTTTCTCCAAAACTATAACAGATGCAAGCTTGTCCTGTTTGGTGGAGATGATATTTAATAAAATAAGTAGAAATCCACTAAAAGTTTTGTTTGGTTATCTTGCAATCCCGAGATAATCGTCTCCATGCTCCAAATCCATTTTAAAGCCATTTCAAAGGCATTTTGCGCATACATGAAATGAACACATTTTTCTCCAAAACTATAACACATGCAAGCTTGTCCTGTTTGGTGGAGATGATATTTAATAAAATAAGTAGAAATCCACTAAAAGTTTTGTTTGGTTATCTTGCAATCCCGAGATAATCGTCTCCATGCTCCAAATCCATTTTAAAAGCCATTTTTAAGGCATTTCGCGCATACATGAAATGAACACATTTTTCTCCAAAACTATAACAGATGCAAGCTTGTCTTGTTTGGTGGAGATGATATTTAATAAAATAAGTAGAAATCCACTAAAAGTTTTGTTTGGTTATCTTGCAATCCCGAGATAATCGTCTCCATGCTCCAAATCCATTTTTAAAGCCATTTTTAAGGCATTTCGCGCATACATGAAATGAACACATTTTTCTCCAAAACTATAACAGATGCAAGCTTGTCCTGTTTGGTGGAGATGATATTTAATAAAATAAGTAGAAATCCACCTAAAATTTTGTTTGGTTTATCTTGCAATCCCGAGATAATCGTCTCCATGCTCCAAATCCATTTTAAAGCCATTTTTAAGGCATTTCGCGCATACATGAAATGAACACATTTTTCTCCAAAACTATAACAGATGCAAGCTTGTCCTGTTTGGTGGAGATGATATTTAATAAAATAAGTAGAAATCCACTAAAAGTTTTGTTTGGTTATATTGCAAATCCCGAGATAATCGTCTCCATGCTCCAAATCCATTTTAAAGCCATTTTTAAGGCATTTCGCGCATACATGAAATGAACACATTTTTCTCCAAAACTATAACAGATGCAAGCTTGTCCTGTTTAGTGGAGATGATATTTAATAAAATAAGTAGAAATCCACTAAAAGTTTTGTTTGGTTATCTTGCAATCCGAGATAATCGTCTCCATGCTCCAAATCCATTTTAAAGCCATTTTTAAGGCATTTCGCGCATACATGAAATGAACACATTTTTTCTCCAAAAACTATAACAGATGCAAGCTTGTCCTGTTTGGTGGAGATGATATTTAATAAAATAAGTAGAAATCCACTAAAAGTTTTGTTTGGTTATCTTGCAATCCCGAGATAATCGTCTCCATGCTCCAAATCCATTTTAAAGCCATTTTTAAGGCATTTCGCGCATACATGAAATGAACACATTTTTCTCCAAAACTATAACAGAATGCAAGCTTGTCCTGTTTGGTGGAGATGATATTTAATAAAATAAGTATAAATCCACTAAAAGTTTTGTTTGGTTATCTTGCAATCCCGAGATAATCGTCTCCATGCTCCAAATCCATTTTAAAGCCATTTTTAAGGCATTTCGCGCATACATGAAATGAACACATTTTTCTCCAAAACTATAACAGATGCAAGCTTGTCTTGTTTGGTGGAGATGATATTAATAAAATAAGTAGAAATCCACTAAAGTTTTGTTTGGTTATCTTGCAATCCCGAGACAATCGTCTCCATGCTCCAAATCCATTTTAAAGCCATTTTTAAGGCATTTCGCGCATACATGAAATGAACACATTTTTCTCCAAAACTATAACAGATGCAAGCTTGTCCTGTTTGGTGGAGATGATATTTAATAAAATAAGTAGAAATCCACTAAAAGTTTTGTTTGGTTATCTTGCAATCCCGAGATAATCGTCTCCATGCTCCAAAATCCATTTTAAAGCCATTTTTAAGGCATTTCGCGCATACATGAAATGAACACATTTTTCTCCAAAAACTATAACAGATGCAAGCTTGTCCTGTTTGGTGGAGATTATATTTAATAAAATAAGTAGAAATCCACTAAAAGTTTTGTTTGGTTATATTGCAATCCCGAGATAATCGTCTCCATGCTCCAAATCCATTTTAAAGCCATTTTTAAGGCATTTCGCGCATACATGAAATGAACACATTTTTCTCCAAACTATAACAGATGCAAGCTTGTCCTGTTTGGTGGAGATGATATTTAATAAAATAAGTAGAAATCCACTAAAAGTTTTGTTTGGTTATCTTGCAATCCCGAGATAATCGTCTCCATGCTCCAAATCCATTTTAAAGCCATTTTTAAGGCATTTCGCGCATACATGAAATGAACACATTTTTCTCCAAAACTATAACAGATGCAAGCTTGTCCTGTTTGGTGGGGATGATATTTAATAAAAATAAGTAGAAATCCACTAAAAGTTTTGTTTGGTTATCTTGCAATCCCGAGATAATCGTCTCCATGCTCCAAATCTATTTTAAAGCCATTTTTAAGGCATTTCGCGCATACATGAAATGAACACATTTTTCTCCAAAACTATAACAGATGCAAGCTTGTCCTGTTTGGTGGAGATGATATTTAATAAAATAAGTAGAAATCCACTAAAAGTTTTGTTTGGTTATCTTGCAATCCCGAGATAATCGTCTCCATGCTCCAAATCCATTTTAAAGCCATTTTTTAAGGCATTTCGCGCATACATGAGAAATGAACACATTTTTCTCCAAAACTATAACAGATGCAAGCTTGTCCTGTTTGGTGGAGATGATATTTAATAAAATAAGTAGAAATCCACTAAAAGTTTTGTTTGGTTATCTTGCAATCCGAGATAATCGTCTCCATGCTCCAAATCCATTTTAAAGCCATTTTTAAGGCATTTCGCGCATACATGAAATGAACACATTTTTCTCCACAAACTATAACAGATGCAAGCTTGTCCTGTTTGGTGGAGATGATATTTAATAAAATAAGTAGAAATCCACTAAAAGTTTTGTTTGGTTATCTTGCATCCCGAGATAATCGTCTCCATGCTTCAAATCCATTTTAAAGCCATTTTTAAGGCATTTCGCGCATACATGAAATGAACACATTTTTCTCCAAAACTATAACAGATGCAAGCCTTGTCCTGTTTGGTGGAGATGATATTTAATAAATAAGTAGAAATCCAACTAAAAGTTTTGTGTTTGGTTATCTTGCAATCCCGAGATAATCGTCTCCATGCTCCAAATCCATTTTAAAGCCATTTTTAAGGCATTTCGCGCATACATGAAATGAACACATTTTTCTCCAAAACTATAACAGATGCAAGCTTGTCCTGTTTGGTGGAGATGATATTTAATAAATAAGTAGAAATCCACTAAAAAGTTTTGTTTGGTTATCTTGCAATCCCGAGATAATCGTCTCCATGCTCCAAATCCATTTTAAAGCCATTTTTAAGGCATTTCGCGCATACATGAAATGAACACATTTTTCTCCAAAACTATAACAGATGCAAGCTTGTCCTGTTTGGTGGAGATGATATTTAATAAAATAAGTAGAAATCCACTAAAAGTTTTGTTTGGTTATCTTGCAATCCCGAGATAATCGTCTCCATGCTCCAAATCCATTTTAAAGCCATTTTTAAGGCATTTCGCGCATACATGAAATGAACACATTTTTCTCCAAAACTATAACAGATGCAAGCTTGTCCTGTTTGGTGGAGATGATATTTAATAAAATAAGTAGAAATCCACTAAAAGTTTTGTTTGGTTATATTGCAATCCCGAGATAATCGTCTCCATGCTCCAAATCCATTTTAAAGCCATTTTTAAGGCATTTCGCGCATACATGAAATGAACACATTTTTCTCCAAAACTATAATAGATGCAAGCTTGTCCTGTTTGGTGGAGATGATATTTAATAAAATAAGTAGAAATACACTAAAAGTTTTGTTTGGTTATCTTGCAATCCCGAGATAATCGTCTCCATGCTCCAAATCCATTTTAAAGCCATTTCAAAGGCATTTTGCGCATACATGAAATGAACACATTTTTCTCCAAAACTATAACACATGCAAGCTTGTCCTGTTTGGTGGAGATGATATTTAATAAAATAAGTAGAAATCCACTAAAAGTTTTGTTTGGTTATCTTGCAATCCCGAGATAATCGTCTCCATGCTCCAAATCCATTTTAAAGCCATTTTTAAGGCATTTCGCGCATACATGAAATGAACACATTTTTCTCCAAAACTATAACAGATGCAAGCTTGTCTTGTTTGGTGGAGATGATATTTAATAAAATAAGTAGAAATCCACTAAAAGTTTTGTTTGGTTATCTTGCAATCCCGAGATAATCGTCTCCATGCTCCAAATCCATTTTAAAGCCATTTTTAAGGCATTTCGCGCATACATGAAATGAACACATTTTTCTCCAAAACTATAACAGATGCAAGCTTGTCCTGTTTGGTGGAGATGATATTTAATAAAATAAGTAGAAATCTACTGAAATTTTTGTTTGGTTATCTTGCAATCCCGAGATAATCGTCTCCATGCTCCAAATCCATTTTAAAGCCATTTTTAAGGCATTTCGCGCATACATGAAATGAACACATTTTTCTCCAAAACTATAACAGATGCAAGCTTGTCCTGTTTGGTGGAGATGATATTTAATAAAATAAGTAGAAATCCACTAAAAGTTTTGTTTGGTTATATTGCAATCCCGAGATAATCGTCTCCATGCTCCAAATCCATTTTAAAGCCATTTTTAAGGCATTTCGCGCATACATGAAATGAACACATTTTTCTCCAAAACTATAACAGATGCAAGCTTGTCCTGTTTAGTGGAGATGATATTTAATAAAATAAGTAGAAATCCACTAAAAGTTTTGTTTGGTTATCTTGCAATCCCGAGATAATCGTCTCCATGCTCCAAATCCATTTTAAAGCCATTTTTAAGGCATTTCGCGCATACATGAAATGAACACATTTTTCTCCAAAACTATAACAGATGCAAGCTTGTCCTGTTTGGTGGAGATGATATTTAATAAAATAAGTAGAAATCCACTAAAAGTTTTGTTTGGTTATCTTGCAATCCCGAGATAATCGTCTCCATGCTCCAAATCCATTTTAAAGCCATTTTTAAGGCATTTCGCGCATACATGAAATGAACACATTTTTCTCCAAAACTATAACAGATGCAAGCTTCTCTTGTTTGGTGGAGATGATATTTAATAAAATAAGTAGAAATCCACTAAAAGTTTTGTTTGGTTATCTTGCAATCCCGAGATAATCGTCTCCATGCTCCAAATCCATTTTAAAGCCATTTTTAAGGCATTTCGCGCATACATGAAATGAACACATTTTTCTCCAAAACTATAACAGATGCAAGCTTGTCCTGTTTGGTGGAGATGATATTTAATAAAATAAGTAGAAATCCACTAAAAGTTTTGTTTGGTTATCTTGCAATCCCGAGATAATCGTCTCCATGCTCCAAATCCATTTTAAAGCCATTTTTAAGGCATTTCGCGCATACATGAAATTAACACATTTTTCTCCAAAACGAAAACAGATGCAAGCTTGTCCTGTTTGGTGGAGATGATATTTAATAAAATAAGTAGAAATCCACTAAAATTTTTGTTTGGTTATCTTGCAATCCCGAGATAATCGTCTCCATGCTCCAAATCCATTTTAAAGCCATTTTTAAGGCATTTCGCGCATACATGAAATGAACACATTTTTCTCCAAAACTATAACAGATGCAAGCTTGTCCTGTTTGGTGGAGATGATATTTAATAAAATAAGTAGAAATCCACTAAAAGTTTTGTTTGGTTATATTGCAATCCCGAGATAATCGTCTCCATGCTCCAAATCCATTTTAAAGCCATTTTTAAGGCATTTCGCGCATACATGAAATGAACACATTTTTCTCCAAAACTATAACAGATGCAAGCTTGTCCTGTTTGGTGGAGATGATATTTAATAAAATAAGTAGAAATCCACTAAAAGTTTTGTTTGGTTATCTTGCAATCCCGAGATAATCGTCTCCATGCTCCAAATCCATTTTAAAGCCATTTTTAAGGCATTTCGCGCATACATGAAATGAACACATTTTTCTCCAAAACTATAACAGATGCAAGCTTGTCCTGTTTGGTGGAGATGATATTTAATAAAATAAGTAGAAATCCACTAAAAGTTTTGTTTGGTTATCTTGCAATCCCGAGATAATCGTCTCCATGCTCCAAATCCATTTTAAAGCCATTTTTAAGGCATTTCGCGCATACATGAAATGAACACATTTTTCTCCAAAACTATAACAGATGCAAGCTTGTCCTGTTTGGTGGAGATGATATTTAATAAAATAAGTAGAAATCCACTAAAAGTTTTGTTTGGTTATATTGCAATCCCGAGATAATCGTCTCCATGCTCCAAATCCATTTTAAAGCCATTTTTAAGGCATTTCGCGCATACATGAAATGAACACATTTTTCTCCAAAACTATAACAGATGCAAGCTTGTCCTGTTTGGTGGAGATGATATTTAATAAAATAAGTAGAAATCCACTAAAAGTTTTGTTTGGTTATCTTGCAATCCCGAGATAATCGTCTCCATGCTCCAAATCCATTTTAAAGCCATTTTTAAGGCATTTCGCGCATACATGAAATTAACACATTTTTCTCCAAAACGAAAACAGATGCAAGCTTGTCCTGTTTGGTGGAGATGATATTTAATAAAATAAGTAGAAATCCACTAAAATTTTTGTTTGGTTATCTTGCAATCCCGAGATAATCGTCTCCATGCTCCAAAATTTTTAAGGCATTTCGCGCATACATGAAATGAACACATTTTTCTCCAAAACTATAACAGATGCAAGCTTGTCCTGTTTGGTGGAGATGATATTTAATAAAATAAGTAGAAATCCACTAAAAGTTTTGTTTGGTTATATTGCAATCCCGAGATAATCGTCTCCATGCTCCAAATCCATTTTAAAGCCATTTTTAAGGCATTTCGCGCATACATGAAATGAACACATTTTTCTCCAAAACTATAACAGATGCAAGCTTGTCCTGTTTGGTGGAGATGATATTTAATAAAATAAGTAGAAATCCACTAAAAGTTTTGTTTGGTTATCTTGCAATCCCGAGATAATCGTCTCCATGCTCCAAATCCATTTTAAAGCCATTTTTAAGGCATTTCGCGCATACATGAAATGAACACATTTTTCTCCAAAACTATAACAGATGCAAGCTTGTCCTGTTTGGTGGAGATGATATTTAATAAAATAAGTAGAAATCCACTAAAAGTTTTGTTTGGTTATCTTGCAATCCGAGATAATCGTCTCCATGCTCCAAATCCATTTTAAAGCCATTTTTAAGGCATTTCGCGCATACATGAAATGAACACATTTTTCTCCAAAACTATAACAGATGCAAGCTTGTCTTGTTTGGTGGAGATGATATTTAATAAAATAAGTAGAAATCCACTAAAAGTTTTGTTTGGTTATCTTGCAATCCCGAGATAATCGTCTCCATGCTCCAAATCCATTTTAAAGCCATTTTTAAGGCATTTCGCGCATACATGAAATGAACACATTTTTCTCCAAAACTATAACAGATGCAAGCTTGTCCTGTTTGGTGGAGATGATATTTAATAAAATAAGTAGAAATCCACTAAAATTTTTGTTTGGTTATCTTGCAATCCCGAGATAATCGTCTCCATGCTCCAAATCCATTTTAAAGCCATTTTTAAGGCATTTCGCGCATACATGAAATGAACACATTTTTCTCCAAAACTATAACAGATGCAAGCTTGTCCTGTTTGGTGGAGATGATATTTAATAAAATAAGTAGAAATCCACTAAAAGCTTTGTTTGGTTATCTTGCAATCCCGAGATAATCGTCTCCATGCTCCAAATCCATTTTAAAGCCATTTTTAAGGCATTTCGCGCATACATGAAATGAACACATTTTTCTCCAAAACTATAACAGATGCAAGCTTGTCCTGTTTGGTGGAGATGATATTTAATAAAATAAGTAGAAATCCACTAAAAGTTTTGTTTGGTTATCTTGCAATCCCGAGATAATCGTCTCCATGCTCCAAATCCATTTTAAAGCCATTTTTAAGGCATTTCGCGCATACATGAAATGAACACATTTTTCTCCAAAACTATAACAGATGCAAGCTTGTCTTGTTTGGTGGAGATGATATTTAATAAAATAAGTAGAAATCCACTAAAAGTTTTGTTTGGTTATCTTGCAATCCCGAGATAATCGTCTCCATGCTCCAAATCCATTTTAAAGCCATTTTTAAGGCATTTCGCGCATACATGAAATGAACACATTTTTCTCCAAAACTATAACAGATGCAAGCTTGTCCTGTTTGGTGGAGATGATATTTAATAAAATAAGTAGAAATCCACTAAAAGTTTTGTTTGGTTATCTTGCAATCCCGAGATAATCGTCTCCATGCTCCAAATCCATTTTAAAGCCATTTTTAAGGCATTTCGCGCATACATGAAATGAACACATTTTTCTCCAAAACTATAACAGATGCAAGCTTGTCCTGTTTGGTGGAGATGATATTTAATAAAATAAGTAGAAATCCACTAAAAGTTTTGTTTGGTTATCTTGCAATCCCGAGATAATCGTCTCCATGCTCCAAATCCATTTTAAAGCCATTTTTAAGGCATTTCGCGCATACATGAAATGAACACATTTTTCTCCAAAACTATAACAGATGCAAGCTTGTCCTGTTTGGTGGAGATGATATTTAATAAAATAAGTAGAAATCCACTAAAAGTTTTGTTTGGTTATCTTGCAATCCCGAGATAATCGTCTCCATGCTCCAAATCCATTTTAAAGCCATTTTTAAGGCATTTCGCGCATACATGAAATGAACACATTTTTCTCCAAAACTATAACAGATGCAAGCTTGTCCTGTTTGGTGGAGATGATATTTAATAAAATAAGTAGAAATCCACTAAAAGTTTTGTTTGGTTATCTTGCAATCCCGAGATAATCGTCTCCATGCTCCAAATCCATTTTAAAGCCATTTTTAAGGCATTTCGCGCATACATGAAATGAACACATTTTTCTCCAAAACTATAACAGATGCAAGCTTGTCCTGTTTGGTGGAGATGATATTTAATAAAATAAGTAGAAATCCACTAAAAGTTTTGTTTGGTTATATTGCAATCCCGAGATAATCGTCTCCATGCTCCAAATCCATTTTAAAGCCATTTTTAAGGCATTTCGCGCATACATGAAATGAACACATTTTTCTCCAAAACTATAACAGATGCAAGCTTGTCCTGTTTGGTGGAGATGATATTTAATAAAATAAGTAGAAATCCACTAAAAGTTTTGTTTGGTTATCTTGCAATCCCGAGATAATCGTCTCCATGCTCCAAATCCATTTTAAAGCCATTTTTAAGGCATTTCGCGCATACATGAAATGAACACATTTTTCTCCAAAACTATAACAGATGCAAGCTTGTCCTGTTTGGTGGAGATGATATTTAATAAAATAAGTAGAAATCCACTAAAAGTTTTGTTTGGTTATCTTGCAATCCCGAGATAATCGTCTCCATGCTCCAAATCCATTTTAAAGCCATTTTTAAGGCATTTCGCGCATACATGAAATGAACACATTTTTCTCCAAAACTATAACAGATGCAAGCTTGTCCTGTTTGGTGGAGATGATATTTAATAAAATAAGTAGAAATCCACTAAAAGTTTTGTTTGGTTATCTTGCAATCCCGAGATAATCGTCTCCATGCTCCAAATCCATTTTAAAGCCATTTTTAAGGCATTTCGCGCATACATGAAATGAACACATTTTTCTCCAAAACTATAACAGATGCAAGCTTGTCCTGTTTGGTGAGATGATATTTAATAAAATAAGTAGAAATCCACTAAAAGTTTTGTTTGGTTATCTTGCAATCCCGAGATAATCGTCTCCATGCTCCAAATCCATTTTAAAGCCATTTTTAAGGCATTTCGCGCATACATGAAATGAACACATTTTTCTCCAAAACTATAACAGATGCAAGCTTGTCCTGTTTGGTGGAGATGATATTTAATAAAATAAGTAGAAATCCACTAAAAGTTTTGTTTGGTTATCTTGCAATCCCGAGATAATCGTCTCCATGCTCCAAATCCATTTTAAAGCCATTTTTAAGGCATTTCGCGCATACATGAAATGAACACATTTTTCTCCAAAACTATAACAGATGCAAGCTTGTCCTGTTTGGTGGAGATGATATTTAATAAAATAAGTAGAAATCCACTAAAAGTTTTGTTTGGTTATCTTGCAATCCCGAGATAATCGTCTCCATGCTCCAAATCCATTTTAAAGCCATTTTTAAGGCATTTCGCGCATACATGAAATGAACACATTTTTCTCCAAAACTATAACAGATGCAAGCTTGTCCTGTTTGGTGGAGATGATATTTAATAAAATAAGTAGAAATCCACTAAAAGTTTTGTTTGGTTATCTTGCAATCCCGAGATAATCGTCTCCATGCTCCAAATCCATTTTAAAGCCATTTTTAAGGCATTTCGCGCATACATGAAATGAACACATTTTTCTCCAAAACTATAACAGATGCAAGCTTGTCCTGTTTGGTGGAGATGATATTTAATAAAATAAGTAGAAATCCACTAAAAGTTTTGTTTGGTTATCTTGCAATCCCGAGATAATCGTCTCCATGCTCCAAATCCATTTTAAAGCCATTTTTAAGGCATTTCGCGCATACATGAAATGAACACATTTTTCTCCAAAACTATAACAGATGCAAGCTTGTCCTGTTTGGTGGAGATGATATTTAATAAAATAAGTAGAAATCCACTAAAAGTTTTGTTTGGTTATCTTGCAATCCCGAGATAATCGTCTCCATGCTCCAAATCCATTTTAAAGCCATTTTTAAGGCATTTCGCGCATACATGAAATGAACACATTTTTCTCCAAAACTATAACAGATGCAAGCTTGTCCTGTTTGGTGGAGATGATATTTAATAAAATAAGTAGAAATCCACTAAAAGTTTTGTTTGGTTATCTTGCAATCCCGAGATAATCGTCTCCATGCTCCAAATCCATTTAAAGCCATTTTTAAGGCATTTCGCGCATACATGAAATGAACACATTTTTCTCCAAAACTATAACAGATGCAGCTTGTCCTGTTTGGTGGAGATGATATTTAATAAATAAGTAGAAATCCACTAAAAGTTTTGTTTGGTTATCTTGCAATCCCGAGATAATCGTCTCCATGCTCCAAATCCATTTTAAAGCCATTTTTAAGGCATTTCGCGCATACATGAAATGAACACATTTTTCTCCAAAACTATAACAGATGCAAGCTTGTTCCTGTTTGGTGGAGATGATATTTAATAAAATAAGTAGAAATCCACTAAAAGTTTTGTTTGGTTATCTTGCAATCCCGAGATAATCGTCTCCATGCTCCAAATCCATTTTAAAGCCATTTTTAAGGCATTTCGCGCATACATGAAATGAACACATTTTTCTCCAAAACTATAACAGATGCAAGCTTGTCCTGTTTGGTGGAGATGATATTTAATAAAATAAGTAGAAATCCACTAAAAGTTTTGTTTGGTTATCTTGCAATCCCGAGATAATCGTCTCCATGCTCCAAATCCATTTTAAAGCCATTTTTAAGGCATTTCGCGCATACATGAAATGAACACATTTTTCTCCAAAACTATAACAGATGCAAGCTTGTCCTGTTTGGTGGAGATGATATTTAATAAAATAAGTAGAAATCCACTAAAAGTTTTGTTTGGTTATCTTGCAATCCCGAGATAATCGTCTCCATGCTCCAAATCCATTTTAAAGCCATTTTTAAGGCATTTCGCGCATACATGAAATGAACACATTTTTCTCCAAAACTATAACAGATGCAAGCTTGTCCTGTTTGGTGGAGATGATATTTAATAAAATAAGTAGAAATCCACTAAAAGTTTTGTTTGGTTATCTTGCAATCCGAGATAATCGTCTCCATGCTCCAAATCCATTTTAAAGCCATTTTTAAGGCATTTCGCGCATACATGAAATGAACACATTTTTCTCCAAAACTATAACAGATGCAAGCTTGTCCTGTTTGGTGGAGATGATATTTAATAAAATAAGTAGAAATCCACTAAAAGTTTTGTTTGGTTATCTTGCAATCCCGAGATAATCGTCTCCATGCTCCAAATCCATTTTAAAGCCATTTTTAAGGCATTTCGCGCATACATGAAATGAACACATTTTTCTCCAAAACTATAACAGATGCAAGCTTGTCCTGTTTGGTGGAGATGATATTTAATAAAATAAGTAGAAATCCACTAAAAGTTTTGTTTGGTTATCTTGCAATCCCGAGATAATCGTCTCCATGCTCCAAATCCATTTTAAAGCCATTTTTAAGGCATTTCGCGCATACATGAAATGAACACATTTTTCTCCAAAACTATAACAGATGCAAGCTTGTCCTGTTTGGTGGAGATGATATTTAATAAAATAAGTAGAAATCCACTAAAAGTTTTGTTTGGTTATCTTGCAATCCCGAGATAATCGTCTCCATGCTCCAAATCCATTTTAAAGCCATTTTTAAGGCATTTCGCGCATACATGAAATGAACACATTTTTCTCCAAATCTATAACAGATGCAAGCTTGTCTTGTTTGGTGGAGATGATATTTAATAAAATAAGTAGAAATCCACTAAAAGTTTTGTTTGGTTATCTTGCAATCCCGAGATAATCGTCTCCATGCTCCAAATCCATTTTAAAGCCATTTTTAAGGCATTTCGCGCATACATGAAATGAACACATTTTTCTCCAAAACTATAACAGATGCAAGCTTGTCCTGTTTGGTGGAGATGATATTTAATAAAATAAGTAGAAATCCACTAAAAGTTTTGTTTGGTTATCTTGCAATCCCGAGATAATCGTCTCCATGCTCCAAATCCATTTTAAAGCCATTTTTAAGGCATTTCGCGCATACATGAAATGAACACATTTTTCTCCAAATCTATAACAGATGCAAGCTTGTCTTGTTTGGTGGAGATGATATTTAATAAAATAAGTAGAAATCCACTAAAAGTTTTGTTTGGTTATCTTGCAATCCCGAGATAATCGTCTCCATGCTCCAAATCCATTTTAAAGCCATTTTTAAGGCATTTCGCGCATACATGAAATGAACACATTTTTCTCCAATACTATAACAGATGCAAGCTTGTCCTGTTTGGTGGAGATGATATTTAATAAAATAAGTAGAAATCTACTAAAAGTTTCGTTTGTTTATATTGCCATCCTAAGATAATCGTCTCCATGCTCCAAATCCATTTTAAAGCCATTTCAAAGGCATTTTGCGCATACATGAAATGAACACATTTTTCTCCAAAACTATAACACATGCAAGCTTGTCCTGTTTGGTGGAGATGATATTTAATAAAATAAGTAGAAATCCACTAAAAGTTTTGTTTGGTTATCTTGCAATCCCGAGATAATCGTCTCCATGCTCCAAATCCATTTTAAAGCCATTTTTAAGGCATTTCGCGCATACATGAAATGAACACATTTTTCTCCAAAACTATAACAGATGCAAGCTTGTCCTGTTTGGTGGAGATGATATTTAATAAAATAAGTAGAAATCCATTAAAAGTTTTGTTTGGTTATCTTGCAATCCCGAGATAATCGTCTCCATGCTCCAAATCCATTTTAAAGCCATTTTTAAGGCATTTCGCGCATACATGAAATGAACACATTTTTCTCCAAAACTATAACAGATGCAAGCTTGTCCTGTTTGGTGGAGATGATATTTAATAAAATAAGTAGAAATCCACTAAAAGTTTTGTTTGGTTATCTTGCAATCCCGAGATAATCGTCTCCATGCTCCAAATCCATTTTAAAGCCATTTTTAAGGCATTTCGCGCATACATGAAATGAACACATTTTTCTCCAAAACTATAACAGATGCAAGCTTGTCCTGTTTGGTGGAGATGATATTTAATAAAATAAGTAGAAATCCACTAAAAGTTTTGTTTGGTTATCTTGCAATCCCGAGATAATCGTCTCCATGCTCCAAATCCATTTTAAAGCCATTTTTAAGGCATTTCGCGCATACATGAAATGAACACATTTTTCTCCAAAACTATAACAGATGCAAGCTTGTCCTGTTTGGTGGAGATGATATTTAATAAAATAAGTAGAAATCCACTAAAAGTTTTGTTTGGTTATATTGCAATCCCGAGATAATCGTCTCCATGCTCCAAATCCATTTTAAAGCCATTTTTAAGGCATTTCGCGCATACATGAAATGAACACATTTTTCTCCAAAACTATAATAGATGCAAGCTTGTCCTGTTTGGTGGAGATGATATTTAATAAAATAAGTAGAAATACACTAAAAGTTTTGTTTGGTTATCTTGCAATCCCGAGATAATCGTCTCCATGCTCCAAATCCATTTTAAAGCCATTTTTAAGGCATTTCGCGCATACATGAAATGAACACATTTTTCTCCAAAACTATAACAGATGCAAGCTTGTCCTGTTTGGTGGAGATGATATTTAATAAAATAAGTAGAAATCCACTAAAAGTTTTGTTTGGTTAACTTGCAATCCCGAGATAATCGTCTCCATGCTCCAAATCCATTTTAAAGCCATTTCAAAGGCATTTTGCGCATACATGAAATGAACACATTTTTCTCCAAAACTATAACACATGCAAGCTTGTCCTGTTTGGTGGAGATGATATTTAATAAAATAAGTAGAAATCCACTAAAAGTTTTGTTTGGTTATCTTGCAATCCCGAGATAATCGTCTCCATGCTCCAAATCCATTTTAAAGCCATTTTTAAGGCATTTCGCGCATACATGAAATGAACACATTTTTCTCCAAAACTATAACAGATGCAAGCTTGTCTTGTTTGGTGGAGATGATATTTAATAAAATAAGTAGAAATCCACTAAAAGTTTTGTTTGGTTATCTTGCAATCCCGAGATAATCGTCTCCATGCTCCAAATCCATTTTAAAGCCATTTTTAAGGCATTTCGCGCATACATGAAATGAACACATTTTTCTCCAAAACTATAACAGATGCAAGCTTGTCCTGTTTGGTGGAGATGATATTTAATAAAATAAGTAGAAATCCACTAAAATTTTTGTTTGGTTATCTTGCAATCCCGAGATAATCGTCTCCATGCTCCAAATCCATTTTAAAGCCATTTTTAAGGCATTTCGCGCATACATGAAATGAACACATTTTTTTCCAAAACTATAACAGATGCAAGCTTGTCCTGTTTGGTGGAGATGATATTTAATAAAATAAGTAGAAATCCACTAAAAGTTTTGTTTGGTTATATTGCAATCCCGAGATAATCGTCTCCATGCTCCAAATCCATTTTAAAGCCATTTTTAAGGCATTTCGCGCATACATGAAATGAACACATTTTTCTCCAAAACTATAACAGATGCAAGCTTGTCCTGTTTAGTGGAGATGATATTTAATAAAATAAGTAGAAATCCACTAAAAGTTTTGTTTGGTTATCTTGCAATCCCGAGATAATCGTCTCCATTCTCCAAATCCATTTTAAAGCCATTTTTAAGGCATTTCGCGCATACATGAAATGAACACATTTTTCTCCAAAACTATAACAGATGCAAGCTTGTCCTGTTTGGTGGAGATGATATTTAATAAAATAAGTAGAAATCCACTAAAAGTTTTGTTTGGTTATCTTGCAATCCCGAGATAATCGTCTCCATGCTCCAAATCCATTTTAAAGCCATTTTTAAGGCATTTCGCGCATACATGAAATGAACACATTTTTCTCCAAAACTATAACAGATGCAAGCTTCTCTTGTTTGGTGGAGATGATATTTAATAAAATAACTAGAAATCCACTAAAAGTTTTGTTTGGTTATCTTGCAATCCCGAGATAATCGTCTCCATGCTCCAAATCCATTTTAAAGCCATTTTTAAGGCATTTCGCGCATACATGAAATGAACACATTTTTCTCCAAAACTATAACAGATGCAAGCTTGTCCTGTTTGGTGGAGATGATATTTAATAAAATAAGTAGAAATCCACTAAAAGTTGTGTTTGGTTATCTTGCAATCCCGAGATAATCGTCTCCATGCTCCAAATCCATTTTAAAGCCATTTTTAAGGCATTTCGCGCATACATGAAATGAACACATTTTTCTCCAAAACGAAAACAGATGCAAGCTTGTCCTGTTTGGTGCAGATGATATTTAATAAAATAAGTAGAAATCCACTAAAATTTTTGTTTGGTTATCTTGCAATCCCGAGATAATCGTCTCCATGCTCCAAATCCATTTTAAAGCCATTTTTAAGGCATTTCGCGCATACATGAAATGAACACATTTTTCTCCAAAACTATAACAGATGCAAGCTTGTCCTGTTTGGTGGAGATGATATTTAATAAAATAAGTAGAAATCCACTAAAAGTTTTGTTTGGTTATATTGCAATCCCGAGATAATCGTCTCCATGCTCCAAATCCATTTTAAAGCCATTTTTAAGGCATTTCGCGCATACATGAAATGAACACATTTTTCTCCAAAACTATAACAGATGCAAGCTTGTCCTGTTTGGTGGAGATGATATTTAATAAAATAAGTAGAAATCCACTAAAAGTTTTGTTTGGTTATCTTGCAATCCCGAGATAATCGTCTCCATGCTCCAAATCCATTTTAAAGCCATTTTTAAGGCATTTCGCGCATACATGAAATGAACACATTTTTCTCCAAAACTATAACAGATGCAAGCTTGTCCTGTTTGGTGGAGATGATATTTAATAAAATAAGTAGAAATCCACTAAAAGTTTTGTTTGGTTATCTTGCAATCCCGAGATAATCGTCTCCATGCTCCAAATCTATTTTAAAGCCATTTTTAAGGCATTTCGCGCATACATGAAATGAACACATTTTTCTCCAAAACTATAACAGATGCAAGCTTGTCTTGTTTGGTGGAGATGATATTTAATAAAATAAGTAGAAATCCACTAAAAGTTTTGTTTGGTTATCTTGCAATCCCGAGATAATCGTCTCCATGCTCCAAATCCATTTTAAAGCCATTTTTAAGGCATTTCGCGCATACATGAAATGAACACATTTTTCTCCAAAACTATAACAGATGCAAGCTTGTCCTGTTTGGTGGGGATGATATTTAATAAAATAAGTAGAAATCCACTAAAAGTTTTGTTTGGTTATCTTGCAATCCCGAGATAATCGTCTCCATGCTCCAAATCCATTTTAAAGCCATTTCAAAGGCATTTTGCGCATACATGAAATGAACACATTTTTCTCCAAAACTATAACACATGCAAGCTTGTCTTGTTTGGTGGAGATGATATTTAATAAAATAAGTAGAAATCCACTAAAAGTTTTGTTTGGTTATCTTGCAATCCCGAGATAATCGTCTCCATGCTCCAAATCCATTTTAAAGCCATTTTTAAGGCATTTCGCGCATACATGAAATGAACACATTTTTCTCCAAAACTATAACAGATGCAAGCTTGTCCTGTTTGGTGGAGATGATATTTAATAAAATAAGTAGAAATCCACTAAAAGTTTTGTTTGGTTATCTTGCAATCCCGAGATAATCGTCTCCATGCTCCAAATCCATTTTAAAGCCATTTCAAAGGCATTTTGCGCATACATGAAATGAACACATTTTTCTCCAAAACTATAACAGATGCAAGCTTGTCCTGTTTGGTGGAGATGATATTTAATAAAATAAGTAGAAATCCACTAAAAGTTTTGTTTGGTTATCTTGCAATCCCGAGATAATCGTCTCCATGCTCCAAATCCATTTTAAAGCCATTTTAAGGCATTTCGCGCATACATGAAATGAACACATTTTTCTCCAAAACTATAACAGATGCAAGCTTGTCCTGTTTGGTGGAGATGATATTTAATAAAATAAGTAGAAATCCACTAAAAGTTTTGTTTGGATATCTTGCAATCCCGAGATAATCGTCTCCATGCTCCAAATCCATTTTAAAGTCATTTTTAAGGCATTTCGCGCATACATGAAATGAACACATTTTTCTCCAAAACTATAACAGATGCAAGCTTGTCCTGTTTGGTGGAGATGATATTTAATAAAATAAGTAGAAATCCACTAAAAGTTTTGTTTGGTTATCTTGCAATCCCGAGATAATCGTCTCCATGCTCCAAATCCATTTTAAAGCCATTTTTAAGGCATTTCGCGCATACATGAAATGAACACATTTTTCTCCAAAACTATAACAGATGCAAGCTTGTCCTGTTTGGTGGAGATGATATTTAATAAAATAAGTAGAAATCCACTAAAAGTTTTGTTTGGTTATCTTGAAAAACCCGAGATAATCGTCTCCATGCTCCAAATCCATTTTAAAGCCATTTTTAAGGCATTTCGCGCATACATGAAATGAACACATTTTTCTCCAAAACTATAACAGATGCAAGCTTGTCCTGTTTGGTGGAGATGATATTTAATAAAATAAGTAGAAATCCACTAAAAGTTTTGTTTGGTTATCTTGCAATCCCGAGATAATCGTCTCCATGCTCCAAATCCATTTTAAAGCCATTTTTAAGGCATTTCGCGCATACATGAAATGAACACATTTTTCTCCAAAACTATAACAGATGCAAGCTTGTCCTGTTTGGTGGAGATGATATTTAATAAAATAAGTAGAAATCCACTAAAAGTTTTGTTTGGTTATATTGCAATCCCGAGATAATCGTCTCCATGCTCCAAATCCATTTTAAAGCCATTTTTAAGGCATTTCGCGCATACATGAAATGAACACATTTTTCTCCAAAACTATAACAGATGCAAGCTTGTCCTGTTTGGTGGAGATGATATTTAATAAAATAAGTAGAAATCCACTAAAAGTTTTGTTTGGTTATCTTGCAATCCCGAGATAATCGTCTCCATGCTCCAAATCAATTTTAAAGCCATTTTTAAGGCATTTCGCGCATACATGAAATGAACACATTTTTCTCCAAAACTATAACAGATGCAAGCTTGTCCTGTTTGGTGGAGATGATATTTAATAAAATAAGTAGAAATCCACTAAAAGTTTTGTTTGGTTATATTGCAATCCCGAGATAATCGTCTCCATGCTCCAAATCCATTTTAAAGCCATTTTTAAGGCATTTCGCGCATACATGAAATGAACACATTTTTCTCCAAAACTATAATAGATGCAAGCTTGTCCTGTTTGGTGGAGATGATATTTAATAAAATAAGTAGAAATACACTAAAAGTTTTGTTTGGTTATCTTGCAATCCCGAGATAATCGTCTCCATGCTCCAAATCCATTTTAAAGCCATTTTTAAGGCATTTCGCGCATACATGAAATGAACACATTTTTCTCCAAAACTATAACAGATGCAAGCTTGTCCTGTTTGGTGGAGATGATATTTAATAAAATAAGTAGAAATTTACTAAAAGTTTTGTTTGGTTATCTTGCAATCCCGAGATAATCGTCTCCATGCTCCAAATCCATTTTAAAGCCATTTCAAAGGCATTTTGCGCATACATGAAATGAACACATTTTTCTCCAAAACTATAACACATGCAAGCTTGTCCTGTTTGGTGGAGATGATATTTAATAAAATAAGTAGAAATCCACTAAAAGTTTTGTTTGGTTATCTTGCAATCCCGAGATAATCGTCTCCATGCTCCAAATCCATTTTAAAGCCATTTTTAAGGCATTTCGCGCATACATGAAATGAACACATTTTTCTCCAAAACTATAACAGATGCAAGCTTGTCTTGTTTGGTGGAGATGATATTTAATAAAATAAGTAGAAATCCACTAACTGTTTTGTTTGGTTATCTTGCAATCCCGAGATAATCGTCTCCATGCTCCAAATCCATTTTAAAGCCATTTTTAAGGCATTTCGCGCATACATGAAATGAACACATTTTTCTCCAAAACTATAACAGATGCAAGATTGTCCTGTTTGGTGGAGATGATATTTAATAAAATAAGTAAAAATCCACTAAAATTTTTGTTTGGTTATCTTGCAATCCCGAGATAATCGTCTCCATGCTCCAAATCCATTTTAAAGCCATTTTTAAGGCATTTCGCGCATACATGAAATGAACACATTTTTCTCCAAAACTATAACAGATGCAAGCTTCTCTTGTTTGGTGGAGATGATATTTAATAAAATAAGTAGAAATCCACTAAAAGTTTTGTTTGGTTATCTTGCAATCCCGAGATAATCGTCTCCATGCTCCAAATCCATTTTAAAGCCATTTTTAAGGCATTTCGCGCATACATGAAATGAACACATTTTTCTCCAAAACTATAACAGATGCAAGCTTGTCCTGTTTGGTGGAGATGATATTTAATAAAATAAGTAGAAATCCACTAAAAGTTTTGTTTGGTTATCTTGCAATCCCGAGATAATCGTCTCCATGCTCCAAATCCATTTTAAAGCCATTTTTAAGGCATTTCGCGCATACATGAAATGAACACATTTTTCTCCAAAACTATAACAGATGCAAGCTTGTCCTGTTTGGTGGAGATGATATTTAATAAAATAAGTAGAAATCCACTAAAAGTTTTGTTTGGTTATCTTGCAATCCCGAGATAATGTCTCCATGCTCCAAATCCATTTTAAAGCCATTTTTAAGGCATTTCGCGCATACATGAAATGAACACATTTTTCTCCAAAACTATAATAGATGCAAGCTTGTCCTGTTTGGTGGAGATGATATTTAATAAAATAAGTAGAAATCCACTAAAAGTTTTGTTTGGTTATCTTGCAATCCCGAGATAATCGTCTCCATGCTCCAAATCCATTTTAAAGCCATTTTTAAGGCATTTCGCGCATACATGAAATGAACACATTTTTCTCCAAAACTATAACAGATGCAAGCTTGTCCTGTTTGGTGGAGATGATATTTAATAAAATAAGTAGAAATTTACTAAAAGTTTTGTTTGGTTATCTTGCAATCCCGAGATAATCGTCTCCATGCTCCAAATCCATTTTAAAGCCATTTCAAAGGCATTTTGCGCATACATGAAATGAACACATTTTTCTCCAAAACTATAACACATGCAAGCTTGTCCTGTTTGGTGGAGATGATATTTAATAAAATAAGTAGAAATCCACTAAAAGTTTTGTTTGGTTATCTTGCAATCCCGAGATAATCGTCTCCATGCTCCAAATCCATTTTAAAGCCATTTTTAAGGCATTTCGCGCATACATGAAATGAACACATTTTTCTCCAAAACTATAACAGATGCAAGCTTGTCTTGTTTGGTGGAGATGATATTTAATAAAATAAGTAGAAATCCACTAACTGTTTTGTTTGGTTATCTTGCAATCCCGAGATAATCGTCTCCATGCTCCAAATCCATTTTAAAGCCATTTTTAAGGCATTTCGCGCATACATGAAATGAACACATTTTTCTCCAAAACTATAACAGATGCAAGATTGTCCTGTTTGGTGGAGATGATATTTAATAAAATAAGTAAAAATCCACTAAAATTTTTGTTTGGTTATCTTGCAATCCCGAGATAATCGTCTCCATGCTCCAAATCCATTTTAAAGCCATTTTTAAGGCATTTCGCGCATACATGAAATGAACACATTTTTCTCCAAAACTATAACAGATGCAAGCTTCTCTTGTTTGGTGGAGATGATATTTAATAAAATAAGTAGAAATCCACTAAAAGTTTTGTTTGGTTATCTTGCAATCCCGAGATAATCGTCTCCATGCTCCAAATCCATTTTAAAGCCATTTTTAAGGCATTTCGCGCATACATGAAATGAACACATTTTTCTCCAAAACTATAACAGATGCAAGCTTGTCCTGTTTGGTGGAGATGATATTTAATAAAATAAGTAGAAATCCACTAAAAGTTTTGTTTGGTTATCTTGCAATCCCGAGATAATCGTCTCCATGCTCCAAATCCATTTTAAAGCCATTTTTAAGGCATTTCGCGCATACATGAAATGAACACATTTTTCTCCAAAACGAAAACAGATGCAAGCTTGTCCTGTTTGGTGGAGATGATATTTAATAAAATAAGTAGAAATCCACTAAAATTTTTGTTTGGTTATCTTGCAATCCCGAGATAATCGTCTCCATGCTCCAAATCCATTTTAAAGCCATTTTTAAGGCATTTCGCGCATACATGAAATGAACACATTTTTCTCCAAAACTATAACAGATGCAAGCTTGTCCTGTTTGGTGGAGATGATATTTAATAAAATAAGTAGAAATCCACTAAAAGTTTTGTTTGGTTATATTGCAATCCCGAGATAATCGTCTCCATGCTCCAAATCCATTTTAAAGCCATTTTTAAGGCATTTCGCGCATACATGAAATGAACACATTTTTCTCCAAAACTATAACAGATGCAAGCTTGTCCTGTTTGGTGGAGATGATATTTAATAAAATAAGTAGAAATCCACTAAAAGTTTTGTTTGGTTATCTTGCAATCCCGAGATAATCGTCTCCATGCTCCAAATCCATTTTAAAGCCATTTTTAAGGCATTTCGCGCATACATGAAATGAACACATTTTTCTCCAAAACTATAACAGATGCAAGCTTGTCCTGTTTGGTGGAGATGATATTTAATAAAATAAGTAGAAATCCACTAAAAGTTTTGTTTGGTTATCTTGCAATCCCGAGATAATCGTCTCCATGCTCCAAATCCATTTTAAAGCCATTTTTAAGGCATTTCGCGCATACATGAAATGAACACATTTTTCTCCAAAACTATAACAGATGCAAGCTTGTCTTGTTTGGTGGAGATGATATTTAATAAAATAAGTAGAAATCCACTAAAAGTTTTGTTTGGTTATCTTGCAATCCCGAGATAATCGTCTCCATGCTCCAAATCCATTTTAAAGCCATTTCAAAGGCATTTTGCGCATACATGAAATGAACACATTTTTCTCCAAAACTATAACACATGCAAGCTTGTCCTGTTTGGTGGAGATGATATTTAATAAAATAAGTAGAAATCCACTAAAAGTTTTGTTTGGTTATCTTGCAATCCCGAGATAATCGTCTCCATGCTCCAAATCCATTTTAAAGCCATTTTTAAGGCATTTCGCGCATACATGAAATGAACACATTTTTCTCCAAAACTTTAACAGATGCAAGCTTGTCCTGTTTGGTGGAGATGATATTTAATAAAATAAGTAGAAATCCACTAAAAGTTTTGTTTGGTTATCTTGCAATCCCGAGATAATCGTCTCCATGCTCCAAATCCATTTTAAAGCCATTTTTAAGGCATTTCGCGCATACATGAAATGAACACATTTTTCTCCAAAACTATAACAGATGCAAGCTTGTCCTGTTTGGTGGAGATGATATTTAATAAAATAAGTAGAAATCCACTAAAAGTTTTGTTTGGTTATCTTGCAATCCCGAGATAATCGTCTCCATGCTCCAAATCCATTTTAAAGCCATTTTTAAGGCATTTCGCGCATACATGAAATGAACACATTTTTCTCCAAAACTATAACAGATGCAAGCTTGTCCTGTTTGGTGGAGATGATATTTAATAAAATAAGTAGAAATCCACTAAAAGTTTTGTTTGGTTATCTTGCAATCCCGAGATAATCGTCTCCATGCTCCAAATCCATTTTAAAGCCATTTTTAAGGCATTTCGCGCATACATGAAATGAACACATTTTTCTCCAAAACTATAACAGATGCAAGCTTGTCCTGTTTGGTGGAGATGATATTTAATAAAATAAGTAGAAATCCACTAAAAGTTTTGTTTGGTTATCTTGAAAAACCCGAGATAATCGTCTCCATGCTCCAAATCCATTTTAAAGCCATTTTTAAGGCATTTCGCGCATACATGAAATGAACACATTTTTCTCCAAAACTATAACAGATGCAAGCTTGTCCTGTTTGGTGGAGATGATATTTAATAAAATAAGTAGAAATCCACTAAAAGTTTTGTTTGGTTATATTGCAATCCCGAGATAATCGTCTCCATGCTCCAAATCCATTTTAAAGCCATTTTTAAGGCATTTCGCGCATACATGAAATGAACACATTTTTCTCCAAAACTATAACAGATGCAAGCTTGTCCTGTTTGGTGGAGATGATATTTAATAAAATAAGTAGAAATCCACTAAAAGTTTTGTTTGGTTATATTGCAATCCCGAGATAATCGTCTCCATGCTCCAAATCCATTTTAAAGCCATTTTTAAGGCATTTCGCGCATACATGAAATGAACACATTTTTCTCCAAAACTATAACAGATGCAAGCTTGTCCTGTTTGGTGGAGATGATATTTAATAAAATAAGTAGAAATCCACTAAAAGTTTTGTTTGGTTATCTTGCAATCCCGAGATAATCGTCTCCATGCTCCAAATCCATTTTAAAGCCATTTTTAAGGCATTTCGCGCATACATGAAATGAACACATTTTTCTCCAAAACTATAACAGATGCAAGCTTGTCCTGTTTGGTGGAGATGATATTTAATAAAATAAGTAGAAATCCACTAAAAGTTTTGTTTGGTTATCTTGCAATCTCGAGATAATCGTCTCCATGCTCCAAATCCATTTTAAAGCCATTTCAAAGGCATTTTGCGCATACATGAAATGAACACATTTTTCTCCAAAACTATAACACATGCAAGCTTGTCCTGTTTGGTGGAGATGATATTTAATAAAATATGTAGAAATCCACTAAAAGTTTTGTTTGGTTATCTTGCAATCCCGAGATAATCGTCTCCATGCTCCAAATCCATTTTAAAGCCATTTTTAAGGCATTTCGCGCATACATGAAATGAACACATTTTTCTCCAAAACTATAACAGATGCAAGCTTGTCTTGTTTGGTGGAGATGATATTTAATAAAATAAGTAGAAATCCACTAAAAGTTTTGTTTGGTTATCTTGCAATCCCGAGATAATCGTCTCCATGCTCCAAATCCATTTTAAAGCCATTTCAAAGGCATTTTGCGCATACATGAAATGAACACATTTTTCTCCAAAACTATAACACATGCAAGCTTGTCCTGTTTGGTGGAGATGATATTTAATAAAATAAGTAGAAATCCACTAAAAGTTTTGTTTGGTTATCTTGCAATCCCGAGATAATCGTCTCCATGCTCCAAATCCATTTTAAAGCCATTTTTAAGGCATTTCGCGCATACATGAAATGAACACATTTTTCTCCAAAACTTTAACAGATGCAAGCTTGTCCTGTTTGGTGGAGATGATATTTAATAAAATAAGTAGAAATCCACTAAAAGTTTTGTTTGGTTATCTTGCAATCCCGAGATAATCGTCTCCATGCTCCAAATCCATTTTAAAGCCATTTTTAAGGCATTTCGCGCATACATGAAATGAACACATTTTTCTCCAAAACTATAACAGATGCAAGCTTGTCCTGTTTGGTGGAGATGATATTTAATAAAATAAGTAGAAATCCACTAAAAGTTTTGTTTGGTTATCTTGCAATCCCGAGATAATCGTCTCCATGCTCCAAATCCATTTTAAAGCCATTTTTAAGGCATTTCGCGCATACATGAAATGAACACATTTTTCTCCAAAACTATAACAGATGCAAGCTTGTCCTGTTTGGTGGAGATGATATTTAATAAAATAAGTAGAAATCCACTAAAAGTTTTGTTTGGTTATCTTGCAATCCCGAGATAATCGTCTCCATGCTCCAAATCCATTTTAAAGCCATTTTTAAGGCATTTCGCGCATACATGAAATGAACACATTTTTCTCCAAAACTATAACAGATGCAAGCTTGTCCTGTTTGGTGGAGATGATATTTAATAAAATAAGTAGAAATCCACTAAAAGTTTTGTTTGGTTATCTTGAAAAACCCGAGATAATCGTCTCCATGCTCCAAATCCATTTTAAAGCCATTTTTAAGGCATTTCGCGCATACATGAAATGAACACATTTTTCTCCAAAACTATAACAGATGCAAGCTTGTCCTGTTTGGTGGAGATGATATTTAATAAAATAAGTAGAAATCCACTAAAAGTTTTGTTTGGTTATATTGCAATCCCGAGATAATCGTCTCCATGCTCCAAATCCATTTTAAAGCCATTTTTAAGGCATTTCGCGCATACATGAAATGAACACATTTTTCTCCAAAACTATAACAGATGCAAGCTTGTCCTGTTTGGTGGAGATGATATTTAATAAAATAAGTAGAAATCCACTAAAAGTTTTGTTTGGTTATATTGCAATCCCGAGATAATCGTCTCCATGCTCCAAATCCATTTTAAAGCCATTTTTAAGGCATTTCGCGCATACATGAAATGAACACATTTTTCTCCAAAACTATAACAGATGCAAGCTTGTCCTGTTTGGTGGAGATGATATTTAATAAAATAAGTAGAAATCCACTAAAAGTTTTGTTTGGTTATCTTGCAATCCCGAGATAATCGTCTCCATGCTCCAAATCCATTTTAAAGCCATTTTTAAGGCATTTCGCGCATACATGAAATGAACACATTTTTCTCCAAAACTATAACAGATGCAAGCTTGTCCTGTTTGGTGGAGATGATATTTAATAAAATAAGTAGAAATCCACTAAAAGTTTTGTTTGGTTATCTTGCAATCTCGAGATAATCGTCTCCATGCTCCAAATCCATTTTAAAGCCATTTCAAAGGCATTTTGCGCATACATGAAATGAACACATTTTTCTCCAAAACTATAACACATGCAAGCTTGTCCTGTTTGGTGGAGATGATATTTAATAAAATATGTAGAAATCCACTAAAAGTTTTGTTTGGTTATCTTGCAATCCCGAGATAATCGTCTCCATGCTCCAAATCCATTTTAAAGCCATTTTTAAGGCATTTCGCGCATACATGAAATGAACACATTTTTCTCCAAAACTATAACAGATGCAAGCTTGTCCTGTTTGGTGGAGATGATATTTAATAAAATAAGTAGAAATCCACTAAAAGTTTTGTTTGGTTATCTTGCAATCCCGAGATAATCGTCTCCATGCTCCAAATCCATTTTAAAGCCATTTTTAAGGCATTTCGCGCATACATGAAATGAACACATTTTTCTCCAAAACTATAACAGATGCAAGCTTGTCCTGTTTGGTGGAGATGATATTTAATAAAATAAGTAGAAATCCACTAAAAGTTTTGTTTGGTTATCTTGCAATCCCGAGATAATCGTCTCCATGCTCCAAATCCATTTTAAAGCCATTTTTAAGGCATTTCGCGCATACATGAAATGAACACATTTTTCTCCAAAACTATAACAGATGCAAGCTTGTCCTGTTTGGTGGAGATGATATTTAATAAAATAAGTAGAAATCTACTAAATGTTTTGTTTGGTTATCTTGCAATCTCGAGATAATCGTCTCCATGCTCCAAATCCATTTTAAAGCCATTTCAAAGGCATTTTGCGCATACATGAAATGAACACATTTTTCTCCAAAACTATAACACATGCAAGCTTGTCCTGTTTGGTGGAGATGATATTTAATAAAATAAGTAGAAATCCACTAAAAGTTTTGTTTGGTTATCTTGCAATCCCGAGATAATCGTCTCCATGCTCCAAATCCATTTTAAAGCCATTTTTAAGGCATTTCGCGCATACATGAAATGAACACATTTTTCTCCAAAACTATAACAGATGCAAGCTTGTCCTGTTTGGTGGAGATGATATTTAATAAAATAAGTAGAAATCCACTAAAAGTTTTGTTTGGTTATCTTGCAATCCCGAGATAATCGTCTCCATGCTCCAAATCCATTTTAGAGCCATTTTTAAGGCATTTCGCGCATACATGAAATGAACACATTTTTCTCCAAAACTATAACAGATGCAAGCTTGTCCTGTTTGGTGGAGATGATATTTAATAAAATAAGTAGAAATCCACTAAAAGTTTTGTTTGGTTATCTTGCAATCCCGAGATAATCGTCTCCATGCTCCAAATCCATTTTAAAGCCATTTTTAAGGCATTTCGCGCATACATGAAATGAACACATTTTTCTCCAAAACTATAACAGATGCAAGCTTGTCCTGTTTGGTGGAGATGATATTTAATAAAATAAGTAGAAATCCACTAAAAGTTTTGTTTGGTTATCTTGCAATCCCGAGATAATCGTCTCCATGCTCCAAATCCATTTTAAAGCCATTTTTAAGGCATTTCGCGCATACATGAAATGAACACATTTTTCTCCAAAACTATAACAGATGCAAGCTTGTCCTGTTTGGTGGAGATGATATTTAATAAAATAAGTAGAAATCCACTAAACGTTTTGTTTGGTTATCTTGCAATCCCGAGATAATCGTCTCCATGCTCCAAATCCATTTTAAAGCCATTTTTAAGGCATTTCGCGCATACATGAAATGAACACATTTTTCTCCAAAACTATAACAGATGCAAGCTTGTCCTGTTTGGTGGAGATGATATTTAATAAAATAAGTAGAAATCCACTAAAAGTTTTGTTTGGTTATATTGCAATCCCGAGATAATCGTCTCCATGCTCCAAATCCATTTTAAAGCCATTTTTAAGGCATTTCGCGCATACATGAAATGAACACATTTTTCTCCAAAACTATAATAGATGCAAGCTTGTCCTGTTTGGTGGAGATGATATTTAATAAAATAAGTAGAAATACACTAAAAGTTTTGTTTGGTTATCTTGCAATCCCGAGATAATCGTCTCCATGCTCCAAATCCATTTTAAAGCCATTTTTAAGGCATTTCGCGCATACATGAAATGAACACATTTTTCTCCAAAACTATAACAGATGCAAGCTTGTCCTGTTTGGTGGAGATGATATTTAATAAAATAAGTAGAAATCCACTAAAAGTTTTGTTTGGTTATCTTGCAATCCCGAGATAATCGTCTCCATGCTCCAAATCCATTTTAAAGCCATTTCAAAGGCATTTTGCGCATACATGAAATGAACACATTTTTCTCCAAAACTATAACACATGCAAGCTTGTCCTGTTTGGTGGAGATGATATTTAATAAAATAAGTAGAAATCCACTAAAAGTTTTGTTTGGTTATCTTGCAATCCCGAGATAATCGTCTCCATGCTCCAAATCCATTTTAAAGCCATTTTTAAGGCATTTCGCGCATACATGAAATGAACACATTTTTCTCCAAAACTATAACAGATGCAAGCTTGTCTTGTTTGGTGGAGATGATATTTAATAAAATAAGTAGAAATCCACTAAAAGTTTTGTTTGGTTATCTTGCAATCCCGAGATAATCGTCTCCATGCTCCAAATCCATTTTAAAGCCATTTTTAAGGCATTTCGCGCATACATGAAATGAACACATTTTTCTCCAAAACTATAACAGATGCAAGCTTGTCCTGTTTGGTGGAGATGATATTTAATAAAATAAGTAGAAATCCACTAAAATTTTTGTTTGGTTATCTTGCAATCCCGAGATAATCGTCTCCATGCTCCAAATCCATTTTAAAGCCATTTTTAAGGCATTTCGCGCATACATGAAATGAACACATTTTTCTCCAAAACTATAACAGATGCAAGCTTGTCCTGTTTGGTGGAGATGATATTTAATAAAATAAGTAGAAATCCACTAAAAGTTTTGTTTGGTTATATTGCAATCCCGAGATAATCGTCTCCATGCTCCAAATCCATTTTAAAGCCATTTTTAAGGCATTTCGCGCATACATGAAATGAACACATTTTTCTCCAAAACTATAACAGATGCAAGCTTGTCCTGTTTAGTGGAGATGATATTTAATAAAATAAGTAGAAATCCACTAAAAGTTTTGTTTGGTTATCTTGCAATCCCGAGATAATCGTCTCCATGCTCCAAATCCATTTTAAAGCCATTTTTAAGGCATTTCGCGCATACATGAAATGAACACATTTTTCTCCAAAACTATAACAGATGCAAGCTTGTCCTGTTTGGTGGAGATGATATTTAATAAAATAAGTAGAAATCCACTAAAAGTTTTGTTTGGTTATCTTGCAATCCCGAGATAATCGTCTCCATGCTCCAAATCCATTTTAAAGCCATTTTTAAGGCATTTCGCGCATACATGAAATGAACACATTTTTCTCCAAAACTATAACAGATGCAAGCTTCTCTTGTTTGGTGGAGATGATATTTAATAAAATAAGTAGAAATCAACTAAAAGTTTTGTTTGGTTATCTTGCAATCCCGAGATAATCGTCTCCATGCTCCAAATCCATTTTAAAGCCATTTTTAAGGCATTTCGCGCATACATGAAATGAACACATTTTTCTCCAAAACTATAACAGATGCAAGCTTGTCCTGTTTGGTGGAGATGATATTTAATAAAATAAGTAGAAATCCACTAAAAGTTTTGTTTGGTTATCTTGCAATCCCGAGATAATCGTCTCCATGCTCCAAATCCATTTTAAAGCCATTTTTAAGGCATTTCGCGCATACATGAAATGAACACATTTTTCTCCAAAACGAAAACAGATGCAAGCTTGTCCTGTTTGGTGGAGATGATATTTAATAAAATAAGTAGAAATCCACTAAAAGTTTTGTTTGGTTATCTTGCAATCCCGAGATAATTGTCTCCATGCTCCAAATCCATTTTAGAGCCATTTTTAAGGCATTTCGCGCATACATGAAATGAACACATTTTTCTCCAAAACTATAACAGATGCAAGCTTGTCCTGTTTGGTGGAGATGATATTTAATAAAATAAGTAGAAATCCACTAAAAGTTTTGTTTGGTTATCTTGCAATCCCGAGATAATCGTCTCCATGCTCCAAATCCATTTTAAAGCCATTTTTAAGGCATTTCGCGCATACATGAAATGAACACATTTTTCTCCAAAACTATAACAGATGCAAGCTTGTCCTGTTTGGTGGAGATGATATTTAATAAAATAAGTAGAAATCCACTAAAAGTTTTGTTTGGTTATCTTGCAATCCCGAGATAATCGTCTCCATGCTCCAAATCCATTTTAAAGCCATTTTTAAGGCATTTCGCGCATACATGAAATGAACACATTTTTCTCCAAAACTATAACAGATGCAAGCTTGTCCTGTTTGGTGGAGATGATATTTAATAAAATAAGTAGAAATCCACTAAAAGTTTTGTTTGGTTATCTTGCAATCCCGAGATAATCGTCTCCATGCTCCAAATCCATTTTAAAGCCATTTTTAAGGCATTTCGCGCATACATGAAATGAACACATTTTTCTCCAAAACTATAACAGATGCAAGCTTGTCCTGTTTGGTGGAGATGATATTTAATAAAATAAGTAGAAATCCACTAAAAGTTTTGTTTGGTTATATTGCAATCCCGAGATAATCGTCTCCATGCTCCAAATCCATTTTAAAGCCATTTTTAAGGCATTTCGCGCATACATGAAATGAACACATTTTTCTCCAAAACTATAATAGATGCAAGCTTGTCCTGTTTGGTGGAGATGATATTTAATAAAATAAGTAGAAATACACTAAAAGTTTTGTTTGGTTATCTTGCAATCCCGAGATAATCGTCTCCATGCTCCAAATCCATTTTAAAGCCATTTTTAAGGCATTTCGCGCATACATGAAATGAACACATTTTTCTCCAAAACTATAACAGATGCAAGCTTGTCCTGTTTGGTGGAGATGATATTTAATAAAATAAGTAGAAATCCACTAAAAGTTTTGTTTGGTTATCTTGCAATCCCGAGATAATCGTCTCCATGCTCCAAATCCATTTTAAAGCCATTTCAAAGGCATTTTGCGCATACATGAAATGAACACATTTTTCTCCAAAACTATAACACATGCAAGCTTGTCCTGTTTGGTGGAGATGATATTTAATAAAATAAGTAGAAATCCACTAAAAGTTTTGTTTGGTTATCTTGCAATCCCGAGATAATCGTCTCCATGCTCCAAATCCATTTTAAAGCCATTTTTAAGGCATTTCGCGCATACATGAAATGAACACATTTTTCTCCAAAACTATAACAGATGCAAGCTTGTCTTGTTTGGTGGAGATGATATTTAATAAAATAAGTAGAAATCCACTAAAAGTTTTGTTTGGTTATCTTGCAATCCCGAGATAATCGTCTCCATGCTCCAAATCCATTTTAAAGCCATTTTTAAGGCATTTCGCGCATACATGAAATGAACACATTTTTCTCCAAAACTATAACAGATGCAAGCTTGTCCTGTTTGGTGGAGATGATATTTAATAAAATAAGTAGAAATCCACTAAAATTTTTGTTTGGTTATCTTGCAATCCCGAGATAATCGTCTCCATGCTCCAAATCCATTTTAAAACCATTTTTAAGGCATTTCGCGCATACATGAAATGAACACATTTTTCTCCAAAACTATAACAGATGCAAGCTTGTCCTGTTTGGTGGAGATGATATTTAATAAAATAAGTAGAAATCCACTAAAAGTTTTGTTTGGTTATATTGCAATCCCGAGATAATCGTCTCCATGCTCCAAATCCATTTTAAAGCCATTTTTAAGGCATTTCGCGCATACATGAAATGAACACATTTTTCTCCAAAACTATAACAGATGCAAGCTTGTCCTGTTTAGTGGAGATGATATTTAATAAAATAAGTAGAAATCCACTAAAAGTTTTGTTTGGTTATCTTGCAATCCCGAGATAATCGTCTCCATGCTCCAAATCCATTTTAAAGCCATTTTTAAGGCATTTCGCGCATACATGAAATGAACACATTTTTCTCCAAAACTATAACAGATGCAAGCTTGTCCTGTTTGGTGGAGATGATATTTAATAAAATAAGTAGAAATCCACTAAAAGTTTTGTTTGGTTATCTTGCAATCCCGAGATAATCGTCTCCATGCTCCAAATCCATTTTAAAGCCATTTTTAAGGCATTTCGCGCATACATGAAATGAACACATTTTTCTCCAAAACTATAACAGATGCAAGCTTCTCTTGTTTGGTGGAGATGATATTTAATAAAATAAGTAGAAATCCACTAAAAGTTTTGTTTGGTTATCTTGCAATCCCGAGATAATCGTCTCCATGCTCCAAATCCATTTTAAAGCCATTTTTAAGGCATTTCGCGCATACATGAAATGAACACATTTTTCTCCAAAACGAAAACAGATGCAAGCTTGTCCTGTTTGGTGGAGATGATATTTAATAAAATAAGTAGAAATCCACTAAAATTTTTGTTTGGTTATCTTGCAATCCCGAGATAATCGTCTCCATGCTCCAAATCCATTTTAAAGCCAATTTTAAGGCATTTCGCGCATACATGAAATGAACACATTTTTCTCCAAAACTATAACAGATGCAAGCTTGTCCTGTTTGGTGGAGATGATATTTAATAAAATAAGTAGAAATCCACTAAAAGTTTTGTTTGGTTATATTGCAATCCCGAGATAATCGTCTCCATGCTCCAAATCCATTTTAAAGCAATTTTTAAGGCATTTCGCGCATACATGAAATGAACACATTTTTCTCCAAAACTATAACAGATGCAAGCTTGTCCTGTTTGGTGGAGATGATATTTAATAAAATAAGTAGAAATCCACTAAAAGTTTTGTTTGGTTATCTTGCAATCCCGAGATAATCGTCTCCATGCTCCAAATCCATTTTAAAGCCATTTTTAAGGCATTTCGCGCATACATGAAATGAACACATTTTTCTCCAAAACTATAACAGATGCAAGCTTGTCCTGTTTGGTGGAGATGATATTTAAAAAAATAAGTAGAAATCCACTAAAAGTTTTGTTTGGTTATCTTGCAATCCCGAGATAATCGTCTCCATGCTCCAAATCCATTTTAAAGCCATTTTTAAGGCATTTCGCGCATACATGAAATGAACACATTTTTCTCCAAAACTATAACAGATGCAAGCTTGTCTTGTTTGGTGGAGATGATATTTAATAAAATAAGTAGAAATCCACTAAAAGTTTTGTTTGGTTATCTTGCAATCCCGAGATAATCGTCTCCATGCTCCAAATCCATTTTAAAGCCATTTTTAAGGCATTTCGCGCATACATGAAATGAACACATTTTTCTCCAAAACTATAACAGATGCAAGCTTGTCCTGTTTGGTGGAGATGATATTTAATAAAATAAGTAGAAATCCACTAAAAGTTTTGTTTGGTTATCTTGCAATCCCGAGATAATCGTCTCCATGCTCCAAATCCATTTTAAAGCCATTTTTAAGGCATTTCGCGCATACATGAAATGAACACATTTTTCTCCAAAACTATAACAGATGCAAGCTTGTCCTGTTTGGTGGAGATGATATTTAATAAAATAAGTAGAAATCCACTAAAAGTTTTGTTTGGTTATCTTGCAATCCCGAGATAATCGTCTCCATGCTCCAAATCCATTTTAAAGCCATTTTTAAGGCATTTCGCGCATACATGAAATGAACACATTTTTCTCCAAAACTATAACAGATGCAAGCTTGTCCTGTTTGGTGGAGATGATATTTAATAAAATAAGTAGAAATCCACTAAAAGTTTTGTTTGGTTATCTTGCAATCCCGAGATAATCGTCTCCATGCTCCAAATCCATTTTAAAGCCATTTTTAAGGCATTTCGCGCATACATGAAATGAACACATTTTTCTCCAAAACTATAACAGATGCAAGCTTGTCCTGTTTGGTGGAGATGATATTTAATAAAATAAGTAGAAATCCACTAAAAGTTTTGTTTGGTTATATTGCAATCCCGAGATAATCGTCTCCATGCTCCAAATCCATTTTAAAGCCATTTTTAAGGCATTTCGCGCATACATGAAATGAACACATTTTTCTCCAAAACTATAATAGATGCAAGCTTGTCCTGTTTGGTGGAGATGATATTTAATAAAATAAGTAGAAATACACTAAAAGTTTTGTTTGGTTATCTTGCAATCCCGAGATAATCGTCTCCATGCTCCAAATCCATTTTAAAGCCATTTTTAAGGCATTTCGCGCATACATGAAATGAACACATTTTTCTCCAAAACTATAACAGATGCAAGCTTGTCCTGTTTGGTGGAGATGATATTTAATAAAATAAGTAGAAATCCACTAAAAGTTTTGTTTGGTTATCTTGCAATCCCGAGATAATCGTCTCCATGCTCCAAATCCATTTTAAAGCCATTTCAAAGGCATTTTGCGCATACATGAAATGAACACATTTTTCTCCAAAACTATAACACATGCAAGCTTGTCCTGTTTGGTGGAGATGATATTTAATAAAATAAGTAGAAATCCACTAAAAGTTTTGTTTGGTTATCTTGCAATCCCGAGATAATCGTCTCCATGCTCCAAATCCATTTTAAAGCCATTTTTAAGGCATTTCGCGCATACATGAAATGAACACATTTTTCTCCAAAACTATAACAGATGCAAGCTTGTCTTGTTTGGTGGAGATGATATTTAATAAAATAAGTAGAAATCCACTAAAAGTTTTGTTTGGTTATCTTGCAATCCCGAGATAATCGTCTCCATGCTCCAAATCCATTTTAAAGCCATTTTTAAGGCATTTCGCGCATACATGAAATGAACACATTTTTCTCCAAAACTATAACAGATGCAAGCTTGTCCTGTTTGGTGGAGATGATATTTAATAAAATAAGTAGAAATCCACTAAAATTTTTGTTTGGTTATCTTGCAATCCCGAGATAATCGTCTCCATGCTCCAAATCCATTTTAAAGCCATTTTTAAGGCATTTCGCGCATACATGAAATGAACACATTTTTCTCCAAAACTATAACAGATGCAAGCTTGTCCTGTTTGGTGGAGATGATATTTAATAAAATAAGTAGAAATCCACTAAAAGTTTTGTTTGGTTATATTGCAATCCCGAGATAATCGTCTCCATGCTCCAAATCCATTTTAAAGCCATTTTTAAGGCATTTCGCGCATACATGAAATGAACACATTTTTCTCCAAAACTATAACAGATGCAAGCTTGTCCTGTTTAGTGGAGATGATATTTAATAAAATAAGTAGAAATCCACTAAAAGTTTTGTTTGGTTATCTTGCAATCCCGAGATAATCGTCTCCATGCTCCAAATCCATTTTAAAGCCATTTTTAAGGCATTTCGCGCATACATGAAATGAACACATTTTTCTCCAAAACTATAACAGATGCAAGCTTGTCCTGTTTGGTGGAGATGATATTTAATAAAATAAGTAGAAATCCACTAAAAGTTTTGTTTGGTTATCTTGCAATCCCGAGATAATCGTCTCCATGCTCCAAATCCATTTTAAAGCCATTTTTAAGGCATTTCGCGCATACATGAAATGAACACATTTTTCTCCAAAACTATAACAGATGCAAGCTTCTCTTGTTTGGTGGAGATGATATTTAATAAAATAAGTAGAAATCCACTAAAAGTTTTGTTTGGTTATCTTGCAATCCCGAGATAATCGTCTCCATGCTCCAAATCCATTTTAAAGCCATTTTTAAGGCATTTCGCGCATACATGAAATGAACACATTTTTCTCCAAAACTATAACAGATGCAAGCTTGTCCTGTTTGGTGGAGATGATATTTAATAAAATAAGTAGAAATCCACTAAAAGTTTTGTTTGGTTATATTGCAATCCCGAGATAATCGTCTCCATGCTCCAAATCCATTTTAAAGCCATTTTTAAGGCATTTCGCGCATACATGAAATGAACACATTTTTCTCCAAAACTATAATAGATGCAAGCTTGTCCTGTTTGGTGGAGATGATATTTAATAAAATAAGTAGAAATACACTAAAAGTTTTGTTTGGTTATCTTGCAATCCCGAGATAATCGTCTCCATGCTCCAAATCCATTTTAAAGCCATTTTTAAGGCATTTCGCGCATACATGAAATGAACACATTTTTCTCCAAAACTATAACAGATGCAAGCTTGTCCTGTTTGGTGGAGATGATATTTAATAAAATAAGTAGAAATCCACTAAAAGTTTTGTTTGGTTATCTTGCAATCCCGAGATAATCGTCTCCATGCTCCAAATCCATTTTAAAGCCATTTCAAAGGCATTTTGCGCATACATGAAATGAACACATTTTTCTCCAAAACTATAACACATGCAAGCTTGTCCTGTTTGGTGGAGATGATATTTAATAAAATAAGTAGAAATCCACTAAAAGTTTTGTTTGGTTATCTTGCAATCCCGAGATAATCGTCTCCATGCTCCAAATCCATTTTAAAGCCATTTTTAAGGCATTTCGCGCATACATGAAATGAACACATTTTTCTCCAAAACTATAACAGATGCAAGCTTGTCTTGTTTGGTGGAGATGATATTTAATAAAATAAGTAGAAATCCACTAAAAGTTTTGTTTGGTTATCTTGCAATCCCGAGATAATCGTCTCCATGCTCCAAATCCATTTTAAAGCCATTTTTAAGGCATTTCGCGCATACATGAAATGAACACATTTTTCTCCAAAACTATAACAGATGCAAGCTTGTCCTGTTTGGTGGAGATGATATTTAATAAAATAAGTAGAAATCCACTAAAATTTTTGTTTGGTTATCTTGCAATCCCGAGATAATCGTCTCCATGCTCCAAATCCATTTTAAAACCATTTTTAAGGCATTTCGCGCATACATGAAATGAACACATTTTTCTCCAAAACTATAACAGATGCAAGCTTGTCCTGTTTGGTGGAGATGATATTTAATAAAATAAGTAGAAATCCACTAAAAGTTTTGTTTGGTTATATTGCAATCCCGAGATAATCGTCTCCATGCTCCAAATCCATTTTAAAGCCATTTTTAAGGCATTTCGCGCATACATGAAATGAACACATTTTTCTCCAAAACTATAACAGATGCAAGCTTGTCCTGTTTAGTGGAGATGATATTTAATAAAATAAGTAGAAATCCACTAAAAGTTTTGTTTGGTTATCTTGCAATCCCGAGATAATCGTCTCCATGCTCCAAATCCATTTTAAAGCCATTTTTAAGGCATTTCGCGCATACATGAAATGAACACATTTTTCTCCAAAACTATAACAGATGCAAGCTTGTCCTGTTTGGTGGAGATGATATTTAATAAAATAAGTAGAAATCCACTAAAAGTTTTGTTTGGTTATCTTGCAATCCCGAGATAATCGTCTCCATGCTCCAAATCCATTTTAAAGCCATTTTTAAGGCATTTCGCGCATACATGAAATGAACACATTTTTCTCCAAAACTATAACAGATGCAAGCTTCTCTTGTTTGGTGGAGATGATATTTAATAAAATAAGTAGAAATCCACTAAAAGTTTTGTTTGGTTATCTTGCAATCCCGAGATAATCGTCTCCATGCTCCAAATCCATTTTAAAGCCATTTTTAAGGCATTTCGCGCATACATGAAATGAACACATTTTTCTCCAAAACGAAAACAGATGCAAGCTTGTCCTGTTTGGTGGAGATGATATTTAATAAAATAAGTAGAAATCCACTAAAATTTTTGTTTGGTTATCTTGCAATCCCGAGATAATCGTCTCCATGCTCCAAATCCATTTTAAAGCCAATTTTAAGGCATTTCGCGCATACATGAAATGAACACATTTTTCTCCAAAACTATAACAGATGCAAGCTTGTCCTGTTTGGTGGAGATGATATTTAATAAAATAAGTAGAAATCCACTAAAAGTTTTGTTTGGTTATATTGCAATCCCGAGATAATCGTCTCCATGCTCCAAATCCATTTTAAAGCAATTTTTAAGGCATTTCGCGCATACATGAAATGAACACATTTTTCTCCAAAACTATAACAGATGCAAGCTTGTCCTGTTTGGTGGAGATGATATTTAATAAAATAAGTAGAAATCCACTAAAAGTTTTGTTTGGTTATCTTGCAATCCCGAGATAATCGTCTCCATGCTCCAAATCCATTTTAAAGCCATTTTTAAGGCATTTCGCGCATACATGAAATGAACACATTTTTCTCCAAAACTATAACAGATGCAAGCTTGTCCTGTTTGGTGGAGATGATATTTAAAAAAATAAGTAGAAATCCACTAAAAGTTTTGTTTGGTTATCTTGCAATCCCGAGATAATCGTCTCCATGCTCCAAATCCATTTTAAAGCCATTTTTAAGGCATTTCGCGCATACATGAAATGAACACATTTTTCTCCAAAACTATAACAGATGCAAGCTTGTCTTGTTTGGTGGAGATGATATTTAATAAAATAAGTAGAAATCCACTAAAAGTTTTGTTTGGTTATCTTGCAATCCCGAGATAATCGTCTCCATGCTCCAAATCCATTTTAAAGCCATTTTTAAGGCATTTCGCGCATACATGAAATGAACACATTTTTCTCCAAAACTATAACAGATGCAAGCTTGTCCTGTTTGGTGGAGATGATATTTAATAAAATAAGTAGAAATCCACTAAAAGTTTTGTTTGGTTATCTTGCAATCCCGAGATAATCGTCTCCATGCTCCAAATCCATTTTAAAGCCATTTTTAAGGCATTTCGCGCATACATGAAATGAACACATTTTTCTCCAAAACTATAACAGATGCAAGCTTGTCCTGTTTGGTGGAGATGATATTTAATAAAATAAGTAGAAATCCACTAAAAGTTTTGTTTGGTTATCTTGCAATCCCGAGATAATCGTCTCCATGCTCCAAATCCATTTTAAAGCCATTTTTAAGGCATTTCGCGCATACATGAAATGAACACATTTTTCTCCAAAACTATAACAGATGCAAGCTTGTCCTGTTTGGTGGAGATGATATTTAATAAAATAAGTAGAAATCCACTAAAAGTTTTGTTTGGTTATCTTGCAATCCCGAGATAATCGTCTCCATGCTCCAAATCCATTTTAAAGCCATTTTTAAGGCATTTCGCGCATACATGAAATGAACACATTTTTCTCCAAAACTATAACAGATGCAAGCTTGTCCTGTTTGGTGGAGATGATATTTAATAAAATAAGTAGAAATCCACTAAAAGTTTTGTTTGGTTATATTGCAATCCCGAGATAATCGTCTCCATGCTCCAAATCCATTTTAAAGCCATTTTTAAGGCATTTCGCGCATACATGAAATGAACACATTTTTCTCCAAAACTATAATAGATGCAAGCTTGTCCTGTTTGGTGGAGATGATATTTAATAAAATAAGTAGAAATACACTAAAAGTTTTGTTTGGTTATCTTGCAATCCCGAGATAATCGTCTCCATGCTCCAAATCCATTTTAAAGCCATTTTTAAGGCATTTCGCGCATACATGAAATGAACACATTTTTCTCCAAAACTATAACAGATGCAAGCTTGTCCTGTTTGGTGGAGATGATATTTAATAAAATAAGTAGAAATCCACTAAAAGTTTTGTTTGGTTATCTTGCAATCCCGAGATAATCGTCTCCATGCTCCAAATCCATTTTAAAGCCATTTCAAAGGCATTTTGCGCATACATGAAATGAACACATTTTTCTCCAAAACTATAACACATGCAAGCTTGTCCTGTTTGGTGGAGATGATATTTAATAAAATAAGTAGAAATCCACTAAAAGTTTTGTTTGGTTATCTTGCAATCCCGAGATAATCGTCTCCATGCTCCAAATCCATTTTAAAGCCATTTTTAAGGCATTTCGCGCATACATGAAATGAACACATTTTTCTCCAAAACTATAACAGATGCAAGCTTGTCTTGTTTGGTGGAGATGATATTTAATAAAATAAGTAGAAATCCACTAAAAGTTTTGTTTGGTTATCTTGCAATCCCGAGATAATCGTCTCCATGCTCCAAATCCATTTTAAAGCCATTTTTAAGGCATTTCGCGCATACATGAAATGAACACATTTTTCTCCAAAACTATAACAGATGCAAGCTTGTCCTGTTTGGTGGAGATGATATTTAATAAAATAAGTAGAAATCCACTAAAATTTTTGTTTGGTTATCTTGCAATCCCGAGATAATCGTCTCCATGCTCCAAATCCATTTTAAAGCCATTTTTAAGGCATTTCGCGCATACATGAAATGAACACATTTTTCTCCAAAACTATAACAGATGCAAGCTTGTCCTGTTTGGTGGAGATGATATTTAATAAAATAAGTAGAAATCCACTAAAAGTTTTGTTTGGTTATATTGCAATCCCGAGATAATCGTCTCCATGCTCCAAATCCATTTTAAAGCCATTTTTAAGGCATTTCGCGCATACATGAAATGAACACATTTTTCTCCAAAACTATAACAGATGCAAGCTTGTCCTGTTTGGTGGAGATGATATTTAATAAAATAAGTAGAAATCCACTAAAAGTTTTGTTTGGTTATCTTGCAATCCCGAGATAATCGTCTCCATGCTCCAAATCCATTTTAAAGCCATTTTTAAGGCATTTCGCGCATACATGAAATGAACACATTTTTCTCCAAAACTATAACAGATGCAAGCTTGTCCTGTTTGGTGGAGATGATATTTAATAAAATAAGTAGAAATCCACTAAAAGTTTTGTTTGGTTATCTTGCAATCCCGAGATAATCGTCTCCATGCTCCAAATCCATTTTAAAGCCATTTTTAAGGCATTTCGCGCATACATGAAATGAACACATTTTTCTCCAAAACTATAACAGATGCAAGCTTGTCCTGTTTGGTGGAGATGATATTTAATAAAATAAGTAGAAATCCACTAAAAGTTTTGTTTGGTTATCTTGCAATCCCGAGATAATCGTCTCCATGCTCCAAATCCATTTTAAAGCCATTTTTAAGGCATTTCGCGCATACATGAAATGAACACATTTTTCTCCAAAACTATAACAGATGCAAGCTTGTCCTGTTTGGTGGAGATGATATTTAATAAAATAAGTAGAAATCCACTAAAAGTTTTGTTTGGTTATCTTGCAATCCCGAGATAATCGTCTCCATGCTCCAAATCCATTTTAAAGCCATTTTTAAGGCATTTCGCGCATACATGAAATGAACACATTTTTCTCCAAAACTATAACAGATGCAAGCTTGTCCTGTTTGGTGGAGATGATATTTAATAAAATAAGTAGAAATCCACTAAAAGTTTTGTTTGGTTATCTTGCAATCCCGAGATAATCGTCTCCATGCTCCAAATCCATTTTAAAGCCATTTTTAAGGCATTTCGCGCATACATGAAATGAACACATTTTTCTCCAAAACTATAACAGATGCAAGCTTGTCCTGTTTGGTGGAGATGATATTTAATAAAATAAGTAGAAATCCACTAAAAGTTTTGTTTGGTTATCTTGCAATCCCGAGATAATCGTCTCCATGCTCCAAATCCATTTTAAAGCCATTTTTAAGGCATTTCGCGCATACATGAAATGAACACATTTTTCTCCAAAACTATAACAGATGCAAGCTTGTCCTGTTTGGTGGAGATGATATTTAATAAAATAAGTAGAAATCCACTAAAAGTTTTGCTTTGGTTATCTTGCAATCCCGAGATAATCGTCTCCATGCTCCAAATCCATTTTAAAGCCATTTTTAAGGCATTTCGCGCATACATGAAATGAACACATTTTTCTCCAAAACTATAACAGATGCAAGCTTGTCCTGTTTGGTGGAGATGATATTTAATAAAATAAGTAGAAATCCACTAAAAGTTTTGTTTGGTTATCTTGCAATCCCGAGATAATCGTCTCCATGCTCCAAATCCATTTTAAAGCCATTTTTAAGGCATTTCGCGCATACATGAAATGAACACATTTTTCTCCAAAACTATAACAGATGCAAGCTTGTCCTGTTTGGTGGAGATGATATTTAATAAAATAAGTAGAAATCCACTAAAAGTTTTGTTTGGTTATCTTGCAATCCCGAGATAATCGTCTCCATGCTCCAAATCCATTTTAAAGCCATTTTTAAGGCATTTCGCGCATACATGAAATGAACACATTTTTCTCCAAAACTATAACAGATGCAAGCTTGTCCTGTTTGGTGGAGATGATATTTAATAAAATAAGTAGAAATCCACTAAAAGTTTTGTTTGGTTATCTTGCAATCCCGAGATAATCGTCTCCATGCTCCAAATCCATTTTAAAGCCATTTTTAAGGCATTTCGCGCATACATGAAATGAACACATTTTTCTCCAAAACTATAACAGATGCAAGCTTGTCCTGTTTGGTGGAGATGATATTTAATAAAATAAGTAGAAATCCACTAAAAGTTTTGTTTGGTTATCTTGCAATCCCGAGATAATCGTCTCCATGCTCCAAATCCATTTTAAAGCCATTTTTAAGGCATTTCGCGCATACATGAAATGAACACATTTTTCTCCAAAACTATAACAGATGCAAGCTTGTCCTGTTTGGTGGAGATGATATTTAATAAAATAAGTAGAAATCCACTAAAAGTTTTGTTTGGTTATCTTGCAATCCCGAGATAATCGTCTCCATGCTCCAAATCCATTTTAAAGCCATTTTTAAGGCATTTCGCGCATACATGAAATGAACACATTTTTCTCCAAAACTATAACAGATGCAAGCTTGTCCTGTTTGGTGGAGATGATATTTAATAAAATAAGTAGAAATCCACTAAAAGTTTTGTTTGGTTATCTTGCAATCCCGAGATAATCGTCTCCATGCTCCAAGTCCATTTTAAAGCCATTTTAAGGCATTTCGCGCATACATGAAATGAACACATTTTTCTCCAAAACTATAACAGATGCAAGCTTGTCCTGTTTGGTGGAGATGATATTTAATAAAATAAGTAGAAATCCACTAAAAGTTTTGTTTG